>NC_056729.1:1579942070-1580064570 GCF_019279795.1 Protopterus annectens
ATGAATGAATACAAACATATTCCAAGAGCTCCCATCAAAGAGGTTACTAAACAAGCTGCATTAGAAATGCATTTTACAATACAGAAAGTGGCAGAATTTAGTATTTCTGGTAGATGAAAGCAAGCAGAATGTATTCAGGTGTTTCACAGAAAGAACCACAAAATTAATCAGCATTCCTAATGCAGGTTTCTTTGACCTAGGCCATGTTTATTACATGCATGGTGGGGGCAAGAAATTAAACTGTTTTTTGATGTCTCTTGTGCTGTGTGGCACTGCTGTAATTCAATACCCGCAGGGTGGGACTGCTTGTTCTTCAGTATGAACATGGGTTAGCAATGCAGATTCCGGAAGTGAAATACTTACCCTTACTAGTCAAACGTAGAATTAACAAGGCTTCCTAAATGTCTGTGACACATTCAGTTATTATGTGCAACAATGTAATAATATACAGACTTCAGACCTATGAATGGTTATTGGAAGAAATGGCTATGGTAAACAACGGGTAATATATAGAATTCGAGAAACAATTCTATAATGCATCATTTGACCTCCAAGGATGTTAGTTGGAAACTCTTGAAAAACTAAACAGTGGCAGCAGTTCAGACCATCGCCTTTTAAATTCTTAATCACTGTCAGCTGCAGCGTAGAGTAACAGCACAGCAGACTAGTTTTCATCAAGTATTGTTTGCTGCTGTCACCGTGGTGACCACACAAGCTACCCAGCCATGAAGCAGGCAGAGGAAACAAATACAAATGAATGAAGGGGCTCCTCTAGTCGCTCAGCACTTCCTGTTTTATTCATTTGCTAGCTCACTCATTGCTTGCAGAGAGATTAGATGATTAGCTCATGGACTACATGTCATATGATACAAACAGGAAAGAAGTAAGCTTCAGGAATCTAGGTTAAAGATGCTATAGGCAGCACAAGGCTCCGAAAAGAAAAACAAATACTTCTGAAAACTGACCAATGACTTTGTGTGTGTGTGTGTGTGTGTGTGTGTGTGTGTGTGTGTGTGTGTGTGTGTGTGTGTGTGTGTGTGTGTGTGTGAATACTTCTCAGTCTTTTTCTATGTTTCTGTTTCTGTACCCTCTTGACCTCTACAGACTGGGAAACATACACTGTCTCATACTCATAGGCACAATGATTCCTGGACTTTAACACAAATACTCATAACCAGATAGTGTGCACACACTCCAGAGGTTCAAACCTACTGGACCTGGTTCTCACCCATGTGGGAGAGCACTGCAACCCCGTATCATGTCCTCACTGGTGAGGTCAGACCACAAAGCTGTCTCCTTCAAAATAAAAATCAACTTGGTAACCCCAGCAAACCCTGTAACAGTTATAGGTTCATAGGTTGGTACTAGGCTATCAACCCTAGGGCCTATACAAGCCTAGACATAACAATTCCCTGGCTATTTCTTCCCACAGTATTTACTTTCCTGGATCCCTGTCTAGCAGGGCGACTGACATGATCCCATCCAATCATCAAGGTTCCTTTTGAAGACGACCAAAGAGGTGCTTTGCTTGACATGTATGGGCAGTCTATTCCAGAGTCTGGGGAGTCTCTGGGTCAGGAACCTATCCCTCCAGCATGTTTTGTTCATTGTGATGACAAGGTTTAGATCCCTGGAGCGTGTGTCTCTGAGGGATTGGGATTTCTTTAAGTGTAGCATGTCCAACAGCTCTGGGTTTGACATGGCGTTGTATGTTAAGCAGAGATCGCCTCTGAGTAGACGATATGCGGCAGAGTATAGGTGGAGTTTTTTTAGATGGTCAGCATAGGGCATCTGCTTTAGACCTGTGATTCTTTTAATGAGGTATTTCTGCGGCCTTTCCAGTTGTTGCAGATGTCTTGAGAGGTACATACCAAACGGGGCATTGTATTCTATAATAGATCTAATGAGGGATGAGTACAGTGGGACAATGACCTCCTTTTTTCTGGATGAAAAGCCCTTAGTGATGAGGTGTGCCACATAGAAGGATTTCCTGACTGTTGTGGCGATGTAGTCATCGAAGGTGAGACCACTGTCCACCTGTGTCCCTAAGTCTCTTATCACACTTTTGGTATTTAGTGTATTGCCACCTATGTGGTAATTCATGAGTACATGTTTTTTCCCAAAGGGGATAGCTATACATTTCTTGGCATTGAGCTTGAGCCCATGGCTCTGGCACCAAGCATCTGTTTCTGTAAGGCCCTTTTGTAGAATATCCACATCATTTGGGGATTCAATAATGGCTCCCAGTTTGCAGTCATCTTTGAACTTTGTTAGCCGGAGTCCCTTAGTGTTGGCCTGTACTTCAGAGTAGTAGATGCGAAACAAGAGCGGCCCCAGGACTGAACCCCGAGGTACTTCACTTGTCACTTGTCTGGAGCTGGATTTGTAGTCAGCTACTTTTACAGTGTGGGTTCTGTCAGTAAGCCATTTGGCAACCCATCAAGTGACGTAGGGATTAATGCCCAGCTTAGTAAGTTTATCTGTGATTCCAGAGTGGGGGATGGTGTCGAAGGCCTTGGCGAGGTCTAGATAGGCTGTGTGGATCACCTTACCCTTGTCCACAGCTCTGGAGACTGATTCAAAGAAGTCAGTCAGGTTCAGGAGACAAGAATGGCCCTTCACGAACCCAAACTGCATGGGGTCCAGTGTTTGAAGGTTGCCAATGTCTTTGTTTATAAGTTCCATGATAATACGTTCCATGGCCTTGCAGATCAGGCTCATCAGACTGATGGGGCGGTAGTTCCTGGGATCCAAGGTGCATTCCCCCTTGTGGAGTAGGATAACTGTAGGTGTGCACCACTCAGTGGGCACAAAGCCTGAGGTGAGGCTATGATTAAACATGACACTTAGGTGAGGTGCCAGTTCATTTTGTAGTTCATGTAGTACACAGCCTGGGATGTCATCTGGTCCAATGGATGCTGTATTCTTAGCTTTGGAGAGTGCGTTTTTTACCTGTGTGGCCGTAGTTAGGAACCATTACAAAGCAAACTGCATCTTACTAAGTGATAAATATTCAAAATTCAATGCTCCTTTCAACAGCAACCTATGCAGAATTATTTATAGAGGCACATGTTAATGGCAGTATAAAGGCTAATGTACCTACTAGAAATAAGCTCAAAACAAACCACTCTGGTGTAATTCTAACTTTAATAGGCTATATAATAAAAATAAAAAAGTCATGGCTAAAATCAGAAACAGCAACTCCCATAATGATAGGTGCTCTCTAATTAAACTAAACAGAAAACTAAAAGGACTAATTAAATCCAACAAGACTAACTGCAAGGTCAAGATAGCCTCATAGGCTAATGAAAATCACAAGGCCTTCTACAGCTATGTCAGAAACCTCAAAGGCAGCACACATTAGTGTGCTGAACTGGTGGTCAATGGTGCCACCTTCACTGTGCACAGTGACATAGCGAATTTGCTGGATGACAAATTTAACTCAAACTTCACCACTACTCTTCCCCCCACCCCCACCCCCATAAAATACCTACTAGAATAATCCTCCCAACTATTAATAGAGATGGTCAGCAGACCATGCTGCTTTGACAAGGATGCTTTGCACCTCTCCACTTTAGGCTTTCAGTTATTAAAAAACACTGTCTTCCCCATAGTGCCTTTTGTTAGGCAATGCCAAACTGAAAGTATTTCTAACATAGCAAATCAAAACCAAGAAAATCTAAAGGTATTACTGCTCAATGCTAGGAGTCTAAACAAAAAACTCCATCCACTCCCTAGAAGCTCTCCTCACACTAGAGAATGCTGATGTCTGTGTGGTCACTGAGACATGGTTTAAAGCCACAGACAGCACACTGACAGTGCAAGGTTATAATGCCTTCCACACATTTAGACCAGTTGCTACAAAGACAGGGACTAAAGGTGGAGGTGTCTTGATTTACATCAAAAATAAATATACCTCAAGGCTGGTCAAACAGGACAATGCACTTGAGCTTCTCTATGTTCAAATTACCATAGGCAAAATCCAATACCATTTCCTTGCAAGCTATGGGCCCCTTCTATGACCCATTAAACTCATACCATGTATTTTAACTTACTGTAAACACTAACCATCCAACCCAATACCATATTCATGGGCGACCTTAATTACCTACTATTAACTAGGAATCCCATACTACATCAAACATACAGGCACAGAGATTCCTGCATTTTGTAAACACAAATTCCCTGGACCAGATTGTCAATACACCAATCAGGGGGGAAACCATACTGGATCTGGTCCTTCCTAATATGCCAGAGTGTTGCACACCCCCTAGTGTAATGTCTTCTCTGGTAAGGTCAGACCACAAAATGGCCTCCTTTGAGCAAAAATAAAGCCTAGACCCCCAGCTAACCCTGGAATACTCAGGAACTACTTTAAGGCTAACTTCCTGCTATTAAGTGATAACCTGGCAAAATTTGAAGTCTCCATAAACCCACAGAACACTGTTGTCTATGTAGAACTCTACAAGCATGTCAATAACTCCATAGAGTCAGCTGTACCCACCAGGAAGAAGTACAGAACTAACTCAAAAAACAAGCCAACCCTGCTGGAATCACAAAATCAATAGGCTGTATAACACAAGAAAGAAAATCATGGTGAAAATTAGGAGATGCAGCTCCCAGCAGGATAAAGACACTCTCATCAAACCAAACAAACAACTCAGAGGACGAATAAAGTCTACCAAAGCCAAATTTAAGGTAATAAAACAACAAAATGAGGCAAAAATGGAAACAAACTGTTTTTTGTATGTTAGCAATTTCGTCAAGTTTAATAATTTATTTATTTATTTTACATTTGTTGACCGGGCTAGTCTAACTGGATATATGTCCATTTTCAGTAGAGGCCCGGGGAGAAAAGCTCCACATAAAACAAATAGCACATTAAAAATTCAGTTTCAAAACATTAAACTTAAATCAAAGATACTAGTCTTACAAAACATCTGCTACAAGGTAAATAAGCATATGTGATATGTTCTATAGTCAATAACTCAACTTCTTCAGACAAACAGAGCAACCATATCAGATGCACTTAAATACCAAATACAAAATCACATGATCAACGGTAAAAGTCATATGACCAAGCAATGTTAAACTTTTAAAGTGACCACATTACTTTTCTGTGAAAAAAATTTTGAATGCATATAAAGTAATATTAAATACATTTGAAATACCATCCGCTCTCTGAAAAACATTCAGCATCCTCATTTTTAAAAACATACACAAACAAAAATACACAAATAATGTAAAACTATAAACTATTCAACGAGTCAAACTCTTCAATTTCAGCTCGCAGACTATAGAACACAGATCATTTAATCCTGGTTGATTATAGGCATGTGTTCTAATCTGCCAAATTAACCCGCTCTGCTTAAGTCTTAGGGTTTGTGAACCTCCCCTTTCATCATACTCAACTTGATCTATCACTCTGAATAAAAATGAGTGGCCTGGTTGATTGATCACATGTTTAGCTAAAGCACTTTCCAATCTCCCTTTTCTAATATTATATAGTTTTCATACACACGCTCTCTTAATTTACGGTCAGTTTTGCCTATGTAAAAACTAGGACAAGACTGGCACTGGGCTAAATACACCACTCTACTGGAATTACAGTTGTACTTACCTTACAAGTATACTTTCTCCCTTTCATTGTGTATGTATAACCCACATCCATCTACTTACAGGCCTCACATTTAAACATACGTTGCTGCCTTGTCAATCCCAAATTTTTAAATTCTAATAATCCTTTCAGGTTTTGAGCTCTTCTAAAAATAAATTTAGGGTTAGCACCTAGTTTATTCACTAAGGACCCCTCCGATGCTATTACACTTAAATTCTTAATGAAGACCTGTTTAATGTTGCTAGCGTCAATATTATAAGGGGCTATAAAAGTCAAGGGATAGTTTACTATTTCACTTTGTAGGATATCATCACTCACTCTACCTCCATGTTCCATTATACATTGTCCACCCCCCCCCAAGATAGCTTTAAAATAACCAACATTCCTTTTCATTTGAACTTCATTCACCAATTCTTCAAGTAAGGGTGCCGGGTAGCCTCTCTTCGAAAACATTTCGACTAACAAGTCACATTCAGTTATGAAATCTAAATTAGTAGTGCACATTCTGGCTGCTCTGACAAGCTATCCCTTCACAACAGATTTTTTTCTGATACCAAGGGTGAGCACTAGTAAAATGCAAAAAGGAGTTTGAATATGTCTCCTTTCTATAGATCATCGCTCTATAACATCTAGTCTGTCTATCCTTAGACAAGACCATGTCTAAAAATGCTATCCTGTCTGTATTGAATGTGTGGGTAAATGTTAGAAATTCAGTTGTTCTATTACAGTATTCAATGAATTCAACAAATTAATCATGTCCACCCTTAAATATAATAAAAATATCATCCAAAAATCTGTTGTAGTAAAAAATGTGCCGAATAAATGGATTATTATTAAAGACAAATTCGCTCTCCCAGTATGCCATAACCAAGTTAGCCAAACTGGCTCCTACTGGGGAGCCCATGGCTAAACCCTTTTTCTGCAAATAATATTTACCTTCAAACAAGAAGAAGTTATTGCTCAAAATAATATCCAGTAATTCCTGTATAAGGGAAACATTAGTGTTACTAACACCTCTCTTAGCTAAAAGTAGACTCACCCATTCAATTCCTAGGTCTTGTGGAATCTACAGTAGCAAGGTTAAAATCAGGTTTGAAATTCAAACTATTGTTGTTCTCAAAGAAGGACCATGTGTCTTTACAAATATAAGGTTCCTTCACTACATGTTTCTTCAGAAAATTATCTACAACCTTAGCTAGGGGGTACATGATGGAATTTCTACCATTCAGAATTGGCCGGAAAGGGGGATTTACCAAATCTTTGTGAATTTTCGGAATCCCGAAAATTACTGGAATCCGAGGGGCTGGCATAGAGAAATAGTTTAATAAATCAAGGTCAATATGATTCTCTATAAACATATCATTCAAGTAAATGTTAATTCTCCTATATGCTTGGTTCAGTTCATTCAAGGAAACCAAAGTATATGTGTCAGTGTTTAACATATTGAGCATTCTCATTATAATCAAAAATGTTCATAAACACAAGTCCCCCAGCCTTATCTGGTTTGGAAACCAGCACTCCACTTTTTCTTAAATTTTCTAGCGTTTCCCATTCAGCAGGCTGGACATTACTACTACTCCTCTTTCTGCTCTTTTTATTACTATCAATATTCCTTAAATCTATTTTACAAATAAGCTCAAATAAATCCAATATTGGGTACAGTGGTGGATTAAAATACTTGGAACCCTGAATTTGGAAATTTCACAATTATTCCCATTAGACAACAGATTCAGGTTCAACTTACAGTTTCAAGTCAATCAAAGTCCTGCTCAAATCAAAATTTTTACACAAAAAAAACTTTGGAAAAAGTCTTCTAAGGTACTGTTTACTGCATAGCTTGAATAATTAAAGATGTTAAAGTCCCCTTCTGACTTTTTTACAATATTCAGGGACCAATCATTTCCATTTGGAACCCTATATTCAGTAGTCAATTCAGTTACTGCAGTGTTAAAAACAAGTACCTCATCTGTTGTTACCGATGACGGTTCCTCCTCCTGTTGTTGTTTCTCCAAAAGTTGTTGTTCCTCCCAAAGTTCTGTTGGCCATGATTCTGGTTTCTGCGAATGGAGCCACCTGTACGGAGGCAGAATAAATAGCAAACCTCTTGGCTGATAAATTCAGCTCCAACTTTACCCCTTTCTCCCCCTCAACCTTCCCTCACGAAATACCATCAAATATAACTCCCCCTGCTATTACTAGGGAAAAACTCCTTAATGCTCCCTCTAAGGCCAAGAACACTGCATCAGTGGGCCCAGATGATATCCCAGGATGCCTTCTAAATAGGATAAAACATGACCTATCAGGCCTTCTGGAATTGCTATTTAACTGTAACCTCCAAACAGGCTTTGTGCCTCATGAATGGAGAGCAGCAACAGTCATCCCTCTGCACAAAAGTGAGCCATCTACAGACCCCAGAAACTGCAGACCCGTAAGTCTCACTAGTCTTATATGCAAAGCCATGGAAAGGATCAATAGTTATATGGTAATCCTCCAGACACTGGACCCAACCCAGTTTGGTTTCATCAAGGGCAAGTCATGCCTACTTAACCTGGTGGACTTTTTTGAGAAGTTCACCAAAGCAAATGGATGGCGGCAAAATAGTTCACACTGCCTACCTTGACCTGGCCAAGGCATTTGACACAATACCCCACTCGGGCATTGTTGACAAACTCAAGATGTTACTTACAAACCCGTATATCACCCAATAGATAGCCAGATGGCTCACAGATAGGACCCAAGAAGTTAAAAGTGGGAAGAATAATTTACCTGTTTACTGCAATTTGGTGTTTTACTGAGACATTCCCAATGTCCAGTGTTTGTTTCAACACTTCTACAAAGAGGCCAGTCACAAGTGGAGTTACTCAGCAATCAGTCCTTGGACCACTCCTTTTTCGTATTTACTTCTCTGAAGTCATAGCCAATGTCAATGGACTCTGGCTGACTAAATCTGCAGATGATTGCAAATTAGGGACTGTCATTGAATCCCACACCAACACAAACGTTCTCCAGAAAGGGCTGACATAGACAAGCAATTGGTGTCAGAAACATGGACTAAAACTAAAAGACAAGAAATGCATAATGGTATCCTTCAGGAAGTCATCTACCCATGGTAACTATCATATTGACAATACACGCTGTAGAGCTGACCCAGTAGTCAGGGACTTGGGGGCACACACAGACAGTAATCTAGCCTTTGACCATCATATGTCTAAAATAGTGAGGAAATTATTCTATGTTGCGCAACTTATAAACAAAGGTAGGGTATCTAGATCCAAGGAAGTCATTGTTCCACTGTATTCGGCATTCATCAGACCTATCATTGAGTACAATGCCCCCTTTAGTATTTACCTAACCAGGCATATCCAACAAATGGAATATCCACAGAGGTTCCTCAGTAAAAGAATACAGTGCATAAGTAAAATGTCCTATGCAGACTGTCTGAAGGCCCTAGCCCTGTATTCTGTCTCCTACAGGCTGTTGAGGGAAGATCTGTGCCTGGCATATAGGGCATTGTCAGACTCACCCTCTGATGGACCTCTTGCATATCAGCAAATCAAACAGCATCAGAATTACCCCTTCTAAAGACTTAAACCTTGTCTGTGATATAAATAGGACCTGTTGGAGAGACAGGCATGTATTCCACAGACTACCCTGTCTCTGGAACAGGCTCCCCATTCATGTGAAGCAGAGTTCCTCCCTAACCCAATGCAAGTGTAACTTGGGCAGCTGGATGGGAAAAGAAAATTCATCCCCGGCTTGGCACCTATGTCAATTCAGAAAGAAACAATGGGAAGACATATGTATGGCTCCCAAATGTACAAAAATATCTAGAAGATTTAAGATTTTGCCCGGAACTGTTTGCATAGAACTTTTATACCCCAAGCAGACTCCAAAGAATTTTTCCTCAAGTAGATGCCAAATGTTGGAGATGTAATGGGGAAGAAAGAGGTACTTGGGAACATATGTTCCTGGATTGTAATGAGTTGGCAGACTTTAAAAATTCCCTATGGAGTATTCTGTCAGGAATACTGGTCAAGCAAGTGACTGTAACAAAGGAAATTATTTATTGAGGTGGGATACAGGATCTGAATTGCTTAGACATAGTAAGGCCTTGTTAAGTTTAATTTTGATGGCTGCAAAAAAAAGCAATTACTAGAAAATGGAATTTAAAATCTAAACAGCTATACTTGAAGTAGAGAATATTATAACAGAAAAGAACAGGAAGTGGAACCATTAGAAAAGGATAGGAGTAAATTAGATAGAAAAAAATAGAAATTGTGGGAACAATACATGCAGAAAAATGTTTTGGAGGAGAAATGAGGTTTAAAAGAATGCAAGAATTGAACAATTTATGTAATGTTGCTTTGAGTACACAATATATAAAATATACATAATGTATAACATTTTTAAATGTGAACTTGTTAATATGGTTTGCTTACTTTTATATCAAGCTACGTTTGCGTATGCCACAAGTGAAAATTCAATAAAGGTGTTTAAAAAAGGTAATAACCTGAGATAACCACTGGAAATTGTATGTTTTGACACAAGCCATTTCTTCTTACCTACACAAGAAATGAACAACTGATCAGAAGATCTGAAAGATTTTTTTCTGTAAAGATATTACCAGAATTGTCTGTGGACAATCAGGGCATGGGGTATCCTTTTTCCTTCATTTTTAGGTTTAGGAAAGAATTCTGGGAGATGGATAATTTGGCATAAAATAAACTTGGATACCACTTTAGCGATACAAGAAGGATTAGTTCTCAAAGAAACCATGTCTCTGTGGAAAATGACATAGGTTTGACTCACCATAAGAGCCTGCAACTCAAGATATTCTTCTTGCAGAGGTCAAAGTAATCAGTAAAACAGTTTTTAAGAACCTCAAGTCAGCTGATGAGCTCATTCAAATGGAGCAACTGTTACCTTCTCTAACACAAAAGTAAGACCCCAAGTAGGGGCCACCAGTTTTCTTGGAGGTCTCATGCAAAACCCCCTTCAAAAACATTTTAACACCAGAATGTATTGATAGAGGGGGATCCATGGGCAGAAATGTTGATATTACCAATAAAGTAACCTTGATGAAGGAGTAAGAAAGGCCAAAGGATAGCAACTCATATAAATATTGTAAAACCAGGGAAACACTAGTCTTGAATTGTTGCTGGTTATCCTGTTGGCACCAACTAAAAAACCTTTTCCATTTGCTAACTTATGATTTCCTAGTAGTAGGCTTTCTTGTATCCATTACTACCTGCTGTTTGCTCTCAGTAATCAGGTGCCTAAAGGGAATTATGACCCTCTAATCCAGGCAGTCAGCTGAAGTTGACTGGGATCAGGGTGTATCAGTCCCCTTAGTAGAACCATTCTGAGTAAGCTTGTGGTAATTGTCCCTGGCCACTTCCAAAAGAAGGGAGAACAACTGTTGCCTGGGCCAGAAGGGAGACACACAATCTTGGGGGATTCTTTCTGAATCTTCAGAAGTACCCTGGATATCAGTGAAAAGGATAGAAAAGTATACAGGAACATTCTTCTCCATGGAAAGAAAAAGGCATTTGTCTTCCAGGCCTTCTTGCATGAAATCCTGGAGCAGAATTTTGCCAAGTGAGTGTTTAGAGAAGAGGTAAAGAGTTCTACTTGAGGAACTCCTCATAGATAGATCAAATATTGGAACACCCTGTAATCTAGTAATCTAGTTTCCATTCATGATTATCTACCATTGTCCTGTTCAGCTTGTCTGCCACACAGTTTTGGTCTGACAACATATAGGATGCTTGTAGAAAGAAAATGTGCTGCAAAGCTATATCTCACGCTAACATAGCTAGTCTGCCAAGGGAGTAATATCAGGTTCCCCCATGCTTATTGATGTACCACATGACTTTTTTATTGTCTACAACAACTTAAAGAGGTGAGAATTGAGTGTGTTCATCATAGCAACCATCTCTTTTATATATATGTGCTTGCATCTGTCCTTGGTATAATCTAACAACTTGCACTTTTATTCCTCCTGAAACTGCTCCCCAAGGAAAGTGCAAGGCATCTGTTGTGACTAACTGCTATGGAGTTGGGGGGGGGGGGGGGGCTGGAGAAAGGGAGACCTTGATTTAGGGACATTTGCATTTGCTATCACCATCACCAGATTTCTCTTCTGACAAATCCCAGAACTGAGATCTGAAAAGATAGGGGATGTTGGTGCTTCAATCAAAGAGATTTCAGATAACAGTGTATCTGTCTCATGTGGAATCTTGCCAGGGGTGTCATACAAATCATAGATGCCATGAGACCCAAACTCCTGAGGTGTTCCCTCACAGTGACAGAAGTCAGAGTGAAAAACCTTAGATATAGATCCAGTTATAGATCTATTTTTTTCCTGTGGAAGAAAAGACCTTTGAACTGAGGTGTCAAGCAGACACCCCAAGGATACAGTCCTATGTGATGGAATCAAACAGACTTTTGAATGTTCTCTTGGAATCCCAGCTTGTATAAGAGAACTCCTGCCCAAATGACAGATTCCTGACACTTTGAAAAAGACAATGCAAAGATATGCAAGTTGTCTGTATATGGAAAGATGTGGATACCCTGTAGCCTGCAATATCTGAAGCTAGACATTTCTGAATACTCCTGGTGCAGTGAATAGTCCAAAGGGTAAGGCAAAGAACTGATAATGTTATCCAGACACACACATGATTGTAGGCATCTTTCAAATCTCGTGTTACCAGGAAACTTAAATGAGGAAGAAGTAATAGATTGTGAAGTGACAGCATCTTGAACTTGGGCACTATCACAGATTCATTTAGGGAAGAAAGATCCAGAACTGGTCTCCTAGTATTTTCTTTCTTTGGCAAAAAAATACATGCTTGCATACAAACTTTTCCCAAGCAAAGAAGGAGGAGCTGACTCTATTACATCCTGAGACAGCATATGTTGAAGGACAGGGGAAGCAGAGGAGGTTGCTCTGGTGGATGAAGAATTACCCCCTGGAAAGGAGGAATTTCCTTTCACTGCCATCTGTAACCTTGATGAATGATCTTCAGAAGCCATTTGTCTAAACCTATCTGATGCCAAAGAGAGAAATGGAGATTCAGACTGTCTGGAAAGGAAAGGAGACTGCCAGGGTATGAGTGGGGTACAAAATCCCTTAACAGCCATACTCACTTGTTGGACTATCCTTGGTTTTTGGGAGTTCCTGTATTCTTTTTGGAACCCGCTTGTCATTTCTTCCTAAATGTCTGTTTACCAGCATTTTTCTGAGACTGTTTATTGTGTTTCTTGCCAAAATTATTATTATTACTTTCTTGTGTACTTGAATCCACCCTATGCACCAATGTATATAGCATTCACAAACATCTTCTTGGAAATTGTCTGTCTTTACTTGTACATATCAATGATTTTATTTTTCTTTATTCTGGCACTGTTCATAGGTTCATAGATTAGTACTAGGCTAAGTGCCCTTGTGGGCCATTTTAAGCCTAGCCAATTGCTCCATGTGAGAATCAAACCCTGCACCTTGTGTCTGTAAGGTAAACATCTTAATCATTATGCCAACCTCCCACCCCTCCTCAATATGCTTTAAATGGTTTAGTTTCTTCCATTGTACATGTTATAAATCATTGCTTAAAGTGTGTGTATGACTCTGTTGATACTTCTTCCAAGGCTATGGCCACTGATAATGTTGCTCCTATTACACAAAGTCATGCAATATAATTGTACTATATGATTTTTTTATGTCAATGGTTGTATTTTTATATGTCAATGATTGTATTTTCTTCTTACACCAGTGCTTCTATTTACCATTCTCATGCAATGTAACTGTGCTGTATGATCTTGTTTTTCTATCTAAGTGATTTTACTCTAATATGTATCTTTGTGGAGCTTTTCTCCCCGGGCCTCTACTGAAAATGGGCTCTTTTCAGGCCCAGTGGACTTTCCCGGTTAACAAATGCAATAAATAAATAAATAATAAATAAATTGGACAAGGAGTTTGAAAAATTGGAAAAGCAGGGCTGAAAATTTTTAACAGATTCCCTCTCTCAGCTTACCCTCTCATCACACATTTTGATAACCTCTGCAGCACAGGAACCAAAAACTAAATCTCTATCCAGAGGAAAATTTTAAATCTTATTTTTCTCATCATCTTGGAGCTTCTGAGAACGCAGCCAGGTAAACCTCCTCAAACATTATTAGTGGCCATAGCCTTGGAAGAAGTTTCAATAGAGTCATACACACTTTAAGCAATGATTTATGACATGTACAATGGAAGAAACTAAACCATTTAAAGCAGATTTTTTTCCTCACAAGACGAAATGGCAAACAAAAACATTCATCAGCACAATATAAACATAAGGAAGATACATTTCCCCCATAATTATCAATTACTTTCCCATCCTTTTCAGAAAGTATAGGATTGGAATGAACTAAATGTTTAGCAGCAGAAGGATTAACTAAAGCTATAGCTGATGGGTCAGATTTGAGGTGAGTGTATAAAAAAGTGAAAGACTGAGGAACTTTACACAATCTATCTGCCTTTTTTAGAGGTAGCATGCTGACTACCAGAAAAACACCAGGCAGTGACACACACATCCTCCAATGCTGACAGCAATGGAGGAATTGGTGAAGGTTCTGGAAATTCCATTTGTAACAACTCATAGTATTCCCACTGAAAACACTGGTACATGCTGGAAATAGTCTCAGAGAATGAGAAACAGATACTGTGCTCTCCTCTGAATATGAATCAGAAATCTGAGGAGAAAAACATGCATCGGTCCTTTCATCCTACTGTCCTGATTCAGAATCTTGAAGCTCTTCAGAAAAAGAGGCATCCTTTTTTCATTTCCCAGAATCCACCTTATAAGAAGGATCAATAGCTTAAATTAGATCCTGAGCCAGATCTAGTAAACTATTCCTGTCAAAAGAAATTTGGGATGGAGCAGTGACATGTTTACTTTTCTGTTTCTTTTTGGCAGGAAAAATAGGGCCAGCAGAGTTGTTAGTGGCAGCAACAGCCTCCCCAAGGATAGGCACAACATTCTGACTAAACACAGAAGACTTTCTTGTTCCCTCTCCCAGGAACAACAAGAGTGGATGTTCTTCATGTTTCACTGTTGCAGTCATCACCTGTGGGTTATCCCTGCTGTGGTAGCCATCGGCTGGCCCAAATACCAGAGTCAGTGTTTTTGTGCTCCAGCTGCTGTCGCCTCTATTCTGACGTCAGGTCATCAGGACTGTAAAGCAAGGCAGCCGACATCATTACATCAGTCTTTCTTGCTGTGGATCCCGTAGCAGAAGCAGTTTGCATGAGTGCCAGTCGGTCGCTACCAAAAGTCGAACTTCAGCAGAAAACGTCCAAAGCTAAGTATCCCATTGGGGATCCTTTTTTCTTGCTCAAACTGATGTCCGAAAAAGTTAACAATTGTCTCACCTGTGGAAAGCAGATCCCACACTGAGACTTTCATTCCTACTGCATCACTTGTTTAGGCCCAGACCACGACGTCCCTCGTTGCCGGTTCTGTGCCCTCTTTAATGCGAGAACCTTTCGCCATAGAGCTCTTTTTGTAGACAATTATTTTTGTATTCCGTCTTCGAATTCAGGTATGGCATCTGTCAGCCAACAATCTGCTGATATTCTAAAAAATGTAAAGATAGAGACAGGCCACACAAGGCTAAGCCTTCCGGCGACACTACAGCTAAGCAAGTAGTCAGTTCTCCGGAATTCAGTGAGCCGCATTCTCAGCCCCTGATGCCCGACTCGCATTCTATGCAGGTCTCTGTCGAGATCCTTTCAAGTCTGGTATACTGCAGAAATCCACTTCGTCTTCTGAGCCTTTGGCTGTCTCTGCCCCAGTTGGGTCCGGAGCTGCGGTGCAGGCCCCGGCTTCTGAGGGGACCATTTGCACTACCGATTTCAGACAAAAAAATGACATCTTCTCTTCCAACTACCGTTTCTCAGAGACCAACGGATTCTCTCAGGCCTCGAAGCCAGGCCACTCCTAGGAAATCTGCTTCAAGCCACCATCTTGCTACTGCTCCCCCACCCCAAATTCAAATGCTTAAAATAGTGGAGAATCTCATCTCCCTTATCCGAGGTACTGAATCCCACACCCATAAAAGGAAAATGCTTCCTTCTCCAGAAATTTTGACAGACCGAGAGTCTGAGGAATCTGATTATTCTGCCTTTAAAGATGAACAACAGCCCTTAACTGTTTATGAGTATTCAAATGCAGAGGAATCCATCCCCTCTGCCTCCCCTCCAGAGGACCTTTCCTTCGGGGAAACCCTCCACTCCCTCAGGGAGCATTTTCAATAGGAATCTCAGGACTACCCACAGTCAAAGAAATGACTTAGAGAGTTTCTGGACCTGCCCCAGCACAGACCCCTGGCCATCCCTCCTATTCTAGAAGTGGTGGATGATGTTTTCCTTGAATCCAGCTTAGCCCCTGATGCCCTGCCTCCTGCTCCAGCTAAACCTGACAGGTACTACAGAGTACTGGATTCTTACAAATAGCTGTACAGGAACCGTGCTGCAAACCTTGAGGTCATTACACAGGGACCCAAAGGAGCTAAGACTAGTTCTGCCAAGAATCCTCTTCCTTCTGACAAAAACTCCAGAGCTCTGAACAGATGGAGTAAGAAAGTATACACCTCTGTAACCTTAGCTATCAGAGCACTCAGTTGTTAGTTCCATATGTTAAAATATCAACAACACACCTTGGAACAGAGAAAGAAGAAGAATGCTACCTCTCCTGATGGTGCTCAAAAGAGCTGGCAGAATTACTTCACTCTGCTGGTCAAGTGGCCAAGCACTCATTACAATGTGGATATGACACCCTAGAAGCCTCTAGCAGGGCAGCAGTGACAGGATCTGTTATTAGAAGACATGCATGGCTGAAGGAACAACCTCTCCCTGATCATGTCAAGTCTAAACATATTGATGAACCTCTAGATAAGGAACACCTGTTTGGGGAAAAAGCAGAAGAGGTGCTTGAAAAGATGGAAGACAAAGCAAAATCTATGCAACAGTAAAATATTTCTTTCAAGTTCAACCACCCAGATTCAGCAGAAACTTCCCCTCTAAGAACTGGGCCTTCCCTGCACCCAGCAGACAGGGCCAAAGTAAGCCCTGCAGGGACAGGACATCCAGGCCCCTATCCCAGGGCCAGCAAAGAAGCAAACAATAGACCACATCCGCCTCTAAGGCAGGGAGTTCTAAACCAAGCTTCTATGGTAAACACTCACAATGACTCCCACTCCCCCCTCTGCCTTTCTTTCAATCATCTAAAACTAGGAGGAAGGATCACCCTCTTCAAGGACAATTGGGTCTCTATAACCAAAGACCAATGGGTATTTAAAATCAATTCTCAGGAATACAGATTCTCCTTCAGCGAACTCCCAATTCCAAGAGTGTACCCAGATCTCCCCCAAACCAGTGGGCAGAGGCATTAAAACAGGTAAAAACACTAATATCCCAGGCGGCAATAGAACCTGTCCCTCCGGATCAAAAGGAAAAGGTTTTTACTCCAGACTATTCCTTGTTCCCAGAAAAGAGGGCACTTGGCACCCCATTCTGGATCTATCCAAATTGAACACCTCCTTGGTAGTCCCCAGATTCAAAATGCTAACCTTGCAGCAGCTCCTGCCTATGCTCACACAAAATGCCTGGCTGGTGACACTAGACCTAAAAGATGCCTATCTCCACATCCCCATCCGGGAATCATGCAGAATATTCCTGGGCTTCAGAGCACGCTATCAGCACTTTCAGTTCTCTGCACTGCCCTTTAGCTTATCTACTACTCCCAGAGTATTCACCAAATGCTTGGCCCCAGCTATAGCATTCTGCAGGCAGAGAAATATACAGATTTACCCTTACCTGGATGACTGCCTCATTCATGCGAACGGCAAAGAAACTTTGCTCCAGGATCTTCTCTTTGTCAAAAAACTCCTAACTTCCCTAGGTTTCGCCATCAATGAGAAAAAAATCAAATCAAAACCCTACCAGGAAAATTGTTTTCCTGGGAGCTGTGCTAAACACAAAAAACCTAATGGCCTTCCTATCCCCAGAAAAGCAGAGCTTCCTGCCTCTCTACTTCACCCAGCTTGCTTCCAGAAGTCACCTCACTGTGAGGAGGGTCCTGCAAGCCCTGGGATACATGGCATCTTGCATCCTTCTCATCCCTCTCACCAGTCTGCACATGAGAAAGCTTCAGAGGTACTTAAATAACCTTTGGTGTCAGCACTCTCATTCCCTAGAGACCACTCTCCCACTGATTCCTTCCATAAGGGATGAATTTCTCTGGTGGGCAGAGGCCTGTGCCATGAACAAGGGTCTTCCCTTCATCCTCTGCCTTTCTGACCAGACCATCACCACCAACACCTCAGACATAGCTTGGGGCACTCACCTAGCAAGCAGGTGTACCCAAGGGCTTTGGAATGCCCAGCAACTTCACTTGCACATCAACCAGAAAGAAATGATGGCAGTGCAAAACGCTCCAACTTCCTTCCAACCCCATCTCAGGCTAGGGGTCCTCCTTATAAAAACAGACAACACCACAGTAATGTGGTACATCAACAAGGATGGGGGACACCCAATCTTACCCCCTGTGTAGGTTAGCTATGGGTCTATGGCTTACAGCCACCTCCATGGGGCTACACCTGATTGCCCAATACTTACCAGGGATCAACAACACACTGGCAGACCACCTAAGCAGAAACTTACTGGACCCCCATGAATGGCAGCTCCACAGAGAAATCTTTCTGCAAATCATGCAGGAGTGGGGGACCCCAGGGGTGGACCTCTTTGCCTCGCACCTCAACCACCAGCTGCACAAGTTTTGTACCAGGCAGTATCACCTCTGAGCATGGAAGGTGGATGCCTTGACCTTCCCCTGGAGCTCCCTCTTTGTGTATGCATACCATCCTCTGCCCCTTATTTCCAATGTTCTTATCAAAATAGGAGAGGAGAGACCAAAGGCCATCCTCATCGCTCCAGATTGGCCCAGACAGCGTTGATACCCCTTACTATGCAGTGTGACCTTACAGCCCCAAAAGCTGCTTCCCCTAAGGTCAGACCTCTTGACCCAGGAGAGGGGGAAGGTACTGCACCCAGACATACAGACTCTCAAACTTTCAACATGGCTCATACACTTAAAACTAGCAAGAAGTCACTGTTAAGCAAACAGGTTCTGGACATCATCACAGTGGCCAGAAGGCCCAGCACAAGAAAATCTTATGCTGGAAAATGGAAAAGATTCTGCTCCTGGAAACAATCAAAAGGGGGCAGTACCTCCCAACTTTCCATCCCTCTCATCCAGCATTACTTAGCAGAGTTGCTCAATAGTGGCCTCTCCTTCTCCTCTATTAAAAGCCATGCCTCGGCCATTTCTGCCCATTATTCCCTCTTCTCTCACCCTTTGATTAAGCCATTCCTCAGAGGGGCTTCTAATATCAGGCCTCCCAGAAGACCTCCTACTCCTCCCTGGGACTTGAATTATATGTGTTAGAGAAACTAATCTTACCTCCTTTTGAACCTGCTGCTTCAACAGAATAGAAATACCTCTCCTGGAAGACTGTCTCCCTACTAGCTATCATCTCAGCTGGAAGGGTCTCAGAACTTCAAGCTCTCATGGCTGTCAAGCTCTTCATAATTTTCCATGCAGACAGAGTCTTCCTGAGGTCTAATCCCTCCTTTATGCCCAAGGTGGTATCTGACGTGACACTTAACCAGGCCATAGACCTTCCCACCTTGTTTCCCAACCCTCAAAACAAGGGGGAAAGAATTCTACACTCACTAGATGTGCACAGACAACTCAGATACTATCTGGACTGCACTAAACCATTCAGGAAAAACTGACCAGCTTCTGGTAAGCTTTGCCCCAGGGGCAGAGGGGAAGCCCATCTCCAAACAAATCATTTCCAAATGGATCTCACATTGTATCCATTTTTGCTACAGACTATATGGGAAACCCACCCCTAAGTCGATCCGTACCCACTCCACTAGGGCAACCTCCACTTCCACTGCCTTCCTCAGAGGAGTATCTACCAGGGACATTTTGGAAGCAGACACCTGGACCTCTGTCCATACCTTTACAAAGCATTACCACCTACCTCTCTTTTCTAAGTCTAGGGCAAGGTTTGCCTCTACAATTCTGTACTTCCACCCTCTAACTCAGCTTTGGTAATCCTCCCACAGGTGATGACTGCAACAGTGAAATATGAAGAACATAGTACAGTTGTGTACACTTACCATAAATGTATATGTTCGAGTGTATTCACTGTTGCAGTCTTGGTTTCCCTCCCTCCATCTCCCTTTTCACTTCTTCCCCTAGGGGGACACATGCTTCCCAGGGTGGCACTTTGCCACCAGGACCACTTCGCTCTTTTCCCTTGAGCTTCTGATGGGTTATAGCAAGAAAAACTGATGTAATGACGTCAGCTGCCTTGCTTTATAGTACTTACAACCTGATGTCAGACTACAGGCGACAGCAGCCGGCACACAAAAACAGTGACTCTGGTATTCGGGCCGGCCGAGGGCTACCACAGCAGGGATAACCCACAGGTGATGACTGCAACAGTGAATACATTTGAACATCTACATTTATGGTAAGTGTACACAACTGTACTTTCTCCCTTGCCCAATGAGAGGACCCCAACAGCTGCAGAAGATGTGGCTAACCCCTGGTCCATCATGGCTGTGAGTGCTACACCAGAAGGATCAGGGTTAAAAGATGAATGGTCTGAGGAGCTAGCTTTAGCCACAGCTGAGTCAAATTGCTAGCCTGCTATGGTAGCAAAGGCTGTTTGCTTAACTTTTTCTTTTTGTGGTTGAAAGAAGGACTGACAGTGGGGCTGGTAGTTTGTTCCATGGTCAGGCTGAAAATGGTGCCTTTTTCCCAGAGAAAACAAGCAGTATAAGCCGATAAAAATTTACAGTTGTTACAAGTCACTTTTCACCCACAAAAATACAGTAAAAAGCCCCATCATACATTTTCCAGCTCCAAAAATTAAAATAAACATAGTTCTCCATAAAAAAAAGATGGTTTACAGCTACTCTTAACTACTTTTAAAACTGAGAAAAAGTGTGCTTCTGTTTAAAAGTACAGTAAAGTCTCATGACAGTCTGTTAAAACACAACCCCCTAGAAGAAAAACAACTTTCCTAATCAGGAAAGTACATTTAAATAATAATTTTAAAGTGTGGAAGGTTTTTTCCCCAAAGAGAACTTACCTGCCCAGAAAGAAACAGCACAAGCTGACCAGCAATCCTCTAAAGTCTGCAGAGGAGTGGTCTCTTGGGTGGCAGGAAAACTCTGAAGGGCCGAATGAGTTGAAGGTGTCCTAAAACTTTGGAAGCTGGCTAGTTGTTATATCCTTGTCAAAATATAACCCATACAGCTAAGGATACTGCAACAATCAATATGATGAATATCATAATTTACAGCTATAACCATATTTTATTTTCATTTATTTTATATCTTAAAAAAATTTGAAACTACTCTCAAAATATTCCACAATGAAATGTAATTTTCTGTATCTATCAAGTACAAAATAATATAATCTGCATTTAAGACTATTTTTTTGAGAACAATGCCAGTTATACCCCTGAATTTGTGGGTCCCTTATTTTCTTTGCTAAAGGCAAATAACAAAGGAGACACAAGGCACCCCCTGCCTCGTTCACTTGTTCAAACACAGCTTGTCAAGGAAGAATTCTCCCACCTTAATTTTTGCCTCTGACCCCTTCATACATCTTTCTAATTAACACCATTCATCTATAATGAGATGTAAATGCTGCCAATTGCCCTACTTATTAAATGCCAGCTAAATCTACTGAATGCCTTCTCAGTATCAAGACCCACAAACAATTGCAGGGTCTTCTTGTACTCTGCATCCCTCTGAATCATCATTGTTTTGTTAATGTTTGCCTCCCCAGCACAAAACAACATTGATGCTTATCTGTCAGGTTTAGCCATACCTTAGCCATTCTCTCAGGTAGTACAGAGATAAATGCTTTATAATTATGGTTCAAAACTGAATTTCATCTATACAAAGTTGGATTTACAGAGTCTTTGGCCTCTTTTAGTAGCACAGTCACCACAGCTTTCTTCCAAGATGCTGATACTGCCCCCCCCCTTTTAAAGTACTATTAAACAAAACCTTCTAGACCTTTATCACTTTTCCCTCCTAACTTCCAAACTTCCACAGTAATACCATGCGTTCTTGGAGACTTTTGTGTTGATTAATTATACATCACCACTTTATCTCCTCCTTTTTCTTCTTAGCTATTAATTATTGAGCTTCACCTTCCTCTAACCTTGGCATATTTAAGTTTTCCATTTCGGTCTAGAGGGAGATTGACATAATGGTTAAGATATCTGCTTTACAGACACAAGGTGCAGGGTTTGATTCTCACATGGATTAATTGCCTAGGCCTTAACATGACCCACAAGGGCAGTTAGCCTAGTACTGAGCTATGAAGCTATGAACCTCTTCTTGGTTCTCCCATTCCACTGCTTCATACTGATTCTCATTGAATTTTCAAAGTATATCTAATATCTGTATAGAGTCTTTGGTTGTTTTTCTAGTCCTAGTCTGCCTATGTTTGACAAAACCCCTTTCTGTTTTCTGTTGCCTAAGTCATTATGCTAATAGTTTTTGTGCTTTGAGGCTGGTATCAAAAGTAGTTGCTTAATAGCAATATTTCTAAACTCAATCGTATTATCCAAATAGTCACTTTTTCCCTTTAACATTCAATAATTTCTCCATTTTTAATTTTGTAAGATTCTCCTTCAGCTGCAAGAATTTCTATTATTTCTTTCCCTTATCTCTTTCTCTCATTTCTACCACATTTTTAAATTCAATTTTCATTTTATCCCATTCCCCAGCTATCCCCTCTAAAAATGTGTACATTCCCTAGCAACTCTTGAATCATTTCCATTACTCATTCCATAAAATCCTCTCTTTTCCACAGGTAAGTACAAGAGCACAGGTGTATCACTTTTACTTGATTACCCTGCATCTTTAGCCTAGTCTTTGTGGGTTTATATTATATTTTCGAAAGTTTCAAACATCGAACACCATATGAGTGATTTTTGAAATTTCGAAAATGTAATAAAAAAATAAAAATAAAAAAATTATACTTACCTAAACGCTGTAGGCAGAGGAGCAAGCCCCCCTGCACCCCCCACACCCCTGCTACTTAAATATTCCTACTCCAAGATCACACTGCATTGAAGTAAAGGGAAAATATTCCCTGCAGCGATTTTTGTGTTATGCGTGTAACGTTTCGACATTTCAACCAATCAGGTTTGTTCAATATGCGTTCGCTATTTACAATTTTCAATCACGCGATAGGAACCCGTCTTTGTTAGTGCATGGTCTGAAATAGTTATTAAATGTGTTTCAAAACCTTGAATTAAATACCCATTCTCCTGCAAAATATAATTTCTGTCCAGTCTAACCCAGTTATTGTACACAGGGAAATACTAAATTATGGATGTGTTTTTGCTAGTAATTTCACATCTTCCATTGCAAATATTCTTATATATTTCTTTAGAAGCTACAATATTTCGTTATATTTCCCTCCTAGGTTCCCAATCCATCTTCACTATTACATATTAGGTTCCAGTCCCTTACTCTTAAATAATGTTCCCTGCTGGAAGCTAATTCTCTCTCCCATAATTCTCTTAAATTCCTTAACAATATTTTTAGGTGGAATATAAATAAATGTCAATGTAATCCTCCTTCCCTGTTAATAAACCCTTCTTACCACAAATCTACTATTGTTGCCTTTCTCTTCCTCTTTTATCACTACTGCATCCCCTCTTGCAATCAGTATTAATTAATGCCCTTTTCATTTGTACCTAACAAGTTGCTGAAAAAAACATTCTGAAATCCTTTCTTTGCCAAATTCACATGATCATTTTTATCTGTGTGTGTTTTCTGTAACATTGCTATTTCTACACTTTATTTTTTGCTTCTTGTCCATGCCCACAATGCCAATCACATTCTGTAATATGATTAAGGCAGTCATTCTGATAAGATGCTATTACTTTTATATATTCTACATGACAGTTTTTTTAAATATATGTTTGCAACTTGCAACTTACATGCACATAATAATGTTTGGCAGGCTGATCTTATATGCATTTGTAGTGTCTTGTCTCTGGCCCCATTTTATATTTCCTAGACTTATTGTTTCAACAACAACAAAAAAAAAATAAATAATAACTGTGTGCCTTTTCATTTTAATCTCCCAACTCCTTTTAACTCACAGCATGTACATACAATATTCATTTCCATAAAAGGAAGTTACCCTTCCATACATGGGCAGATGCCCCAGACAGACAGCAAGATTCACAGACTTCACACATACTAAACTTAGGCTTAATCATGCTGAAAGCACATATTAGAGTTCTATCCTGCACCCGCCCCATCTTTTCTTCTCCAATCTCATCTCCCACCCAGCTGTGAAAAACATCTCACATGCTCTCAATTAATTTAGCCTAAACAAAATGTGCTCTGGCTATCATTAAATGAACAGGTTTTGCATTGCTATGATTTATGCTGAAGTGACTGTTACTACTAGGAATGTCTCTGCTTGTATACTCTTCATTGTAACAGGATCATAGGAAGTAACTAGGCTATTGGCCCTAAGGCTCTTACAAGCCTATCCAATAATTTAGCCTATGTTCCAACAAGTCAGCACTCTATGCCACTGGCCAGCAGGGACACAGGTGGAATTCCAGGGGTACATTTTCTGTTCCCCATCCAAGTTATCCAGGTTGCTATTAAAAAGGGTTAATGTACTCTGCTTCACGTGGAGAGGGAGTCTATTTCACAAAAGAGGGAGTCTCTAGGAGACAAATCTGTCCCACCAACAAGTCCTGTTGATGTCTCAGACCAGACTGAGGTCTCGCGTGTGGGTTACTCGTGTGGAGCTTGACTTGTGGATATGCAGCAGTCCCATCAGGGCGGAGTCTGAGATTGCTTTGTATGCCAGACAGAGGTCACCTCTGAGGAGTCTGTAGGAGACTGAGTAGAGGGACAGGGCTTTTAGCCTATCTGTGTAGGGTAGATTTTTGAGGCCCTGGATTCTCTGGGTGAGGAACCTCTGTGGTCTCTCCAGCTGCTGCATATGCTTTGTGAGGTACATGCCAAAAGGGGCATTGCACTCAATAATGAGTCTTATAAAGGAAGAATACAGGGATGTTATGACCACCTTCTCCCTAGATGAGATACCCTTACTAATGAGGTGGGCCAATTAAAAAGCTTTCTGTACAATGGCAGCAATATGGTGGTCAAAAGTCAGTTTGCTATCAGCCTGGGTGCCCAAGTCCCGTACTACTGATTGCATGCTTAGGACCTTGTTATCAATGTGATAATCTGTGGGGACGTCACTCTTCCCCAAAGGGATGACGATGCATTTTTTTGCATTCAGTTTGAGGCCATGTTTCTGGCACCAGTCATTTGTTTAGGTGAGACCCTCTTGGAAGATGTCCACATCACTAGAGGAATTGATAACAGCACCCAGCTTGCAGCCATCTGCAAACCTGATCAGCCATAGCCCACTAGATTTGGCGTGCACCTCTGAGAAGTATATCCCAAATGCCAGAGGCCTCAAGACCGATCCCTGGGGTACACCACTTGTTATGGGTCTACTACTTGAGGTGGCTTCCCCTATTCTGACTAGGTGGGTTCTATCAGTGAGCCAGTTTGATACCCATCTGGTGACATATAGATTGATCCCTAGTGAGAGAGTTTATCTATTATACCTCAGTGGAGAATAGTATCGAAGGCTTTGGCCAGGTCAAGGTAGGTGCTGTGCACCTTGTTCCCCTTGTCTATGGCCTTGTTGACTGTCTCAAAGAAGTCGATCAAATATAACAGGCATGACCTCCCTTTGACAACACCAAACTGTGTGGGATCAAGTGTCTGGAGGTTGCTAATGTCCTTGTTAATGAGGTCCATGATAATCCGCCCCATGGCCTTGCAAATCAAGCTAGTTAGGCTGAAGGGTCTATAATTTCCTGGATTGGTGGATGCTTCACCTTTGTGCAAGGGGATGACAGTAGCTGTCCTCCACTCAGCTGGGATGAAGCCAGTACTCAGGATGTGGTTGAATAGGATGCCTAATAGTGCTGCAAGTTCCTGCCTGACTTCATGTAGGATGCAGACTGGGATGTTATCGGGTCCCATGGAGGTTGTATGTTTTGCCTTAGAGAGGGCAGTGATGACTTGCTCCCTAGAGATAAGGGGAGGGGGGGCAGGTACTGGGGATGTCCTGTTTTACTGATCGGGGGACAGCAGAGTGACTTCAAAAGTGTCTGTTTTGTGGTTGAATCTTACCAGGGATGATGACACTGTAAGGATGCTGCAGTGGCTACTCATGTTGGGTAATACCAAGTCCAAGATATTATCACCTCTTGTGTGAATTCTGGCACCTGACAAACAACTAACCGTGACTTTCTCCTTATCCAGCCTGGTGAGGGGCACATCTGTGTGTCTCACAATGGAGTCGCCTATGACTAATATGTTGGATTTATGTTTAGGCCTTAGTGGCTGTGAGACACAGATGTGTAGACTATGTGTGGTGTGTAGTGTGGTGAGCAATGGAGTTCACATATCTTTATGTCTCAGAGGTCTTTTTGTGTTGGGCATGCTTTTGTTGAGGACCTCCGCTTATGTGGGGGTGTGTTGTGTAGGTGTGGGTGGTGTTTGAGGTGTGGTGTTCATGTTGCCAGCCTTCTCAATGCCAGATATACTTGTTTGTGGGGGAGAGAGCGATGACACTTGATATAATTGCATCACTCACAAATTGTGTTCCTAGGTGATAGTAGTAGATGGTTGTCCATGTACAGGAGGCAGTTGCTGTACTCTCTCAGGATGCCCATATCAGCCAGACTGGCAGGAGTAAATGTAGGAAATTGTCAATCCATATTTGCCATAAACAGGCCTCATTTATTTTCACATTGAGCTACTTGTTGCTTTTCCTTTAACTCATAATTTTAATATTTCCCCATACAGATGCCTCACAATTCACTGTTCAGTCATTTCCTGATTAACTGCCTCTGTCTGCAGAGAGTGCAAATGCCTTTGCAGAGTTGTACTAGTAGTTAAAAAAAGGCCATTTAATGTTTTCACAATGGCATGACATAGCTCATCTCTGGGGAACTATCATTTTAATTGATTTTAGTGTATAATTCTACCAGTACACATAAGACCAAGGAAACCACCACAATTTAAACAAAAATATGATCAGCAAAAGCATAAGACTGCCACCAAAGCTTTAGAACTCACTTGTCCTGCACAAAACAGCTCCAAAATAAAAAGCAAAACACCAGCACTTGGAGACGGCTATAGAATCCAGTATAACCCATGAAAGCGCTTGTGTCGAATAAAGATTTTTATACTGGATTCTGCAGCCATCTCCAAGTCCTGGTATTTTGCTTTTTATTCAAAAATATGATCAGTTCACTCCAACTTCTTCTCCTTAGCAGCTAAAGGTCAAAACATTGCACTGTTAAATTATGCCTTTATCTTGTGGCACATACCTTACAGATGAAATAAAGAAAAAAGTATATTCCTACTTTAACATTACTGCCATTAACAGTAGTCACTGATAAGACTCCCCCTCACATTTAAAGTGCCCCTGCATGCTGTACAGAACTATTTTATAGTCCGATATGCAATGCAGCTGACTTCAAGAAATGTATTATGCACATATTACTAAGAAAAAGAAACTTATTTTTACTTGCAAACATCCATTTTTTTTGTTTTCACTTCCTGCATAATCAGAATTTCACCTTATGAAAACATCACTTTACAATCATTCCATTTATTTCCTACTTTTCAAGTCTTGCTGGTACTTCATCATCATCTCGATCACCCAATACTAGTATCTTGTTCAAGTGCAAGATACTCCTAATTTTTCTAGCTTATTCCTTCAGAACAATGGAAAGTGTTTTACTGGTAAGTTATGTTTATGGGATGTGCCACTGTCCAGGGAATGACAAGCAAAATCTCCTTCAAATTGCCAGCTCACTTTTTGCTAGATAAACTTTTTTATTTCCTCCTTCACCTGTTCTGTATCAAAGAATATATTTGCTCCTTCAGGGAAAAATATTCTGAAGACAGTTGGCTATAGTAACTAGAATCTCACACCTCCCTCTTGACATCCCCTGACTGCAGGGTAAACCCATTCCTCTTCTACCTCTTGTACAGTGAATAATCTTATTCCATAAACACTATGATGTCCTCAATTGATAATACATTATACTTCTGCCACAATTTTGTCAAAGTAGTTCTTTCTGCTGATATGACTACATCTTTACTACTATCACTCGGCTTCTTTCTCATAGCCATATTTGGGGCTTATACACAATGTGACTTTTCAATTAACAAATCCTGCTGTGTAATACCAGTTCACTTGCTTATTTGCACTTTCATAAAAATCAATGCAAGATGTTTCTTCCAGTTTCTCTGTAACAGCAAAAGAACAAAAAAAAAAAAAAAAACCTCAGGTTTTCTTTGCTTGCTCTGTCTTCTAGTTCTACTATCCTTCTAACGGTTCTTTTTGAGAAGCCTCATATTCAACCATTTTTTCCATCAAGTTAATTAGTTAACAACTGTTTCTGTAAGTGACCACAGGTTTATTATTGTTTAGCTTTCTCAATTGTTAGTTAATCTCTATTTGCTGTTGTTTTGCACTACTGCTATATGTATTATATATGTTATTAGATGCTATGTAGTGGAGCTTTTCTCCCTGGGCGTCTGCTGAAAACAGGCTTCCTGCCCAGTCGGACTTTCCCGGTAAACAAATGTAAAATAATAATAAATAAAGTTCATCCTTTAATTTCAGCAGTTTTTTCAGTTCATCTGTATAGCTACTTAAAACTTCTTCCACCCCTTTGTCATTTGACTGTATGTATTTCTCCAGTGCCTAAACATCTCTGAGTACATTTGATTATTTTTTCCTTATAAATTGCTGGAGACCATCTTCTGTACTGAGGCTGAAACCTGTACTGCTGCAAGCCTCTTCCCCACCAGATTTTGTTCTTCTCATTCTCATTTTAGGGCTGATTTTCTCTTGCTTTCTCCAGATTTCTTTTTTTGCTGGGATCAAGGCAGTGTAGTGAGTATCCAGCAACTGAATTTTACTTAAAAATTCTTCTGCTAGCTGTTTTCCAAAGTTTCTGTTTTCACACTGGGAGAGTTCTAATCAGCTTGCTGATCACTGTACAGCCATCTTGGAAATCCAAATATACAATATTTCATTGACCTAATCAAAGATGTGAGGTGAGGAGGTCCATCCTTGTTAGGTTTAGAGCATACAAGACATTGACAAAATTGCACTGGAAACTTTCCCAAGATATTGCCCTTACACATAATAACTTGCTAAATGACTTTCCCTCCATATCTCTGTATTTACTAGTGCTTGTATTATAGGTTCTTAGGTGTGTACTAGGCTAATGGCCCTGGAGCCTTTGCAAGCCTAGCCCATAGAAGTGCCCTGGCATCGTGCCGCCCGATGTTAGTTCCCAGTACCTCTATCAAGTAGAGCCACTGGAGTGATTCCTGGGGTGAACTTTCTATTTCCCACCCACTCATCAAGATTTCTCTTGAAAAGGGCCAGTGAGGTGCTCTGCTTGACATGTATGGGAAGTCTATTCCAGAGCATGGGCAGTCTCTGGGTTATGAACCTGTCCCTTGAGCATGTTCTGTTGATTGAGGTAATGAGGTTGAGGTCCCTGGAGTGTGTGGTGTGGAGGGATTGGGATTTCTTTAGGTGTAACATTTCTAACAGGGCTGGGTCAGACATGTCTTTGTAAGTCAAGCAGAGATTGCCTCTTAATAGATGATATGAGACAGAGAACAGCTGGAGTTTTTTGAGACTGTCCATGTAGGGCATGTGTTTAAGGTCTAGGATCCTCTTCATGAGGTACTTTCATGGCCTTTCCAGCTGTTGCAGGTGTTTAGTGAGGTACATGCAGAATGGGGCATTATACTCAATGATTGGTCTAATGAGAGAAGAGTAGAGAGAGATGATGACCTCTTTCTTCCTGGATGCAAAACCCTTGGTAATGAGATGCATCACGTAGAAGGACTTTCTGACCACAGTGGCAATGTGGTGATCGAAGGAGAGGTTGCTGTCAACCTGTGTCCCCAGATGTCTTATAATACCTTCAGTGCTCAGTGGGCTGCCATTGATGTGCTAATTTGTGGGAACTGAGTTTTTCCCAAAGGGAATGACAACACATTTTTTGGCATTAAGGTTAAGGCCATGGTTTCGACACCAGTCGTTGATCTCAGTGATGCCTTTCTGTAGGATGTCTACATCACTTGGGGAGTTAATAATGGCTCCCAGCTTGCAATCATCTGTGAACTTGGTCAGCCAGAGTTCCTCTGTGTTGTCCTGGACTTCTGAAAAGTAGATGCCAAACAGGAGAGGACCCAGGACTGATCCCTGTGGGACTCCACTCATGACTGGTCAGCAGTCTGACTTGGAGTCTGCTACTTTCACATTGTGGGTTCTATCTGTGAGCCAATTTGCAACCCACCTAGTGTTATAGGGGTTGATGCCTAGTTTGGTGAGTCTATCAATAATTCCTGAGTGGGGAATGGTATCAAAGGCCTTGGCCAGATCGAGGTAGGCTGTATGAACTGCCTTGCCCTCATCCACAGCTCTGGTGACTGACTCAAAGAAGTCAACCAGGTTGAGCAGGCATGATCTACACTTCACAAAACTAAATTGCGTGGGATCCAGAGTTTGGAGATTCCCTATACCATTGTTAATTAGGTCCATGATGATGGGCTCCATAGCCATACATATCAGACTCATCAGGCTAATGGGGTGATTATTCCCAGGGTCTGTAGTCACTCTCCCTTTATGGAGAGGGATGACTGTAGCAGTGAGCCATTATGTAGGGACAAAGCCTGAGGTGTGGCTGTGATTGAACAGGGCATGCAGGTGTGGTGCCAGTTCACTTTGTTGTTCATGTAGAACACAGCCAGGGATATTGTTGGGTCCCATGGAAGCTGTATTCCTGGCTTTATAGGGTAAAGTAGACTTAACAATACTTGCAGAAGAATTCAGAGGCACAGTCAGCAGTAGCATCTATAAATGCAGTAAGGGGATTAAACTTGGTTCCAGCATTCAACATACTCATCAGTGAAAAGGAAAAACAGAGTGCTAGACCATTTTGGTAAAAAAACCTGAATCTCATCCTTGAAACTCGGGTTCATAAACTGTTAAACTGATAACAATTTAATATCAGGAAACAGCCACTAACAAAATGAGGACATGATTACTAAACTAGGAGACAAAGCCCTTAAAGAAAGGAACTAACTTATCCTGAGAATTGTTTGTTGCAGACACCTGTGCTAAGAGGCAGCCAAAGGCAGTTGTGTGAGAGGCAATATCTAGCTTAAGACTGAGAAGAAGAGGTTAAGAGGCAACTTTTAACACACCATTAAATAAGCAGCTGGTTTTACTCCAAGATATATTTAAGCAAGAAAGTGAAAGAAATATGTGGCATATAAAGCAACTTTTCCATCCACCAGTTACTAAGTATAGTAAAACTCATCCCATAAAACATTAACCCTATAACTACAGGTAGCCAAAGACAGAACAGTTTCATGAAGAGCGTTTGAAAAAAAAACTGCAGTCACAGAGAAACAGTAGAGGCCACAGTAAGCAAAAATGTAGGTGAAGAGGAAAACTTCCATGCCCCTCAAACCCCTAACCTTCCCCAAATATCCTAAGAAGAAGACTCTCCTACTTTAAAGAAAACTCGTTTGGCCTAAACTTTGACCTCTGGATTAGAGAGGTAAATCCTCCTTCCTTCAGATGAGACCCAGATAACTGAATGAATATTCATAAATTCACCCTGGGCATGACGGACTTAGTCCTCATCAAGAAAAGAGGTACAGTATAGGGTAGGAACTGGTAAGGTATAATGGTTACAATAAGATTTTTTTAATACATTGCTGGCCAGGTTAGTCCTAGCAGGTAAGTGACCTCTTTTCATACTTACCAGGGGAAATTGCCAGGGTACCGGGAAACCTCCCCTACTTTTTTGAGCTGCTAGATGGTGTGGGGTGGGGTTGCCCCTACAGCAGCAAGGGCAAGGTCTAAGGGAAATAGCAGCATGGAGGAGGGTGAGGACAGAAAAGCTGTGTTTGGAGGTGGAAAATGAGAATTTGGAGGAAAAAAAATGTTCAATGTAGAACATAGGTTCATAGGCTCATAAGTGTTTACTAGGCTAACAACCACAAGGGCCTTTTTAAGCCTAGCCATGCATCCCAAATCACTGACAAGTTCTGATACCCTTGTAAGCATGGGCCTGGGAGATGAACCATTTGCAGGTTACCTGTGTCCATTAGAGACATAGGTGCCAAACCAGGGGTGAAGTTCCAGTTTCCCATCCAGTTGTCCAAGTTGCACTTGAATTGGGTTAGGGAGGAACTCTGCTTCACATGGATGGGGAGCCTGTTCCATAGATGGGGTGGTCTCTAGTACCTATCTCTCCAGCAGGTCCTGTTTATATCACAGGCAAGGTTTAAGTCTTTAGAATGGGTAATTATGGTGCTGTTTGTTTTGTGGATATGCAGGAGGTCCATCAGAGGGGGTCTGACAGTGTCCTGTATGCCAGGCATAGATCTCCCCTCAAAAGCCTGTAGGAGACAGAATCCAGGGATAGGGCCTTGAGGCGGTTTTCATAGGACATTTTACTTATGTCCTGTATTCTTTTAGTGAGGAACTTCTGTGGATGTTCCAATTGTTGGATATGCCTGGTTAGGTACATACCAAAGGGGGCATTGTACTCAAAGATAGGTCTGATGAATGCCGAGTACAGTGGAACAATAACTTCCTTGGACTTAAATGCCATACCTTTGTTTATAAGTTGCATAAGACAGAATGATTTCCTTATCTCCGTAGACATGTGATGGACATTGGAATGTAAACAAAGAATGGTAGAAATAAGCAATGTTTAGCTATCTCAATGGAAAAGGAAATAAGAGAACTTGTCGGAGTGGTGCAGATAACAGAACTGTCAATAGGAGGGCTTGCAGACGAAGTTCTGTTAAAAATAATCGAGCAGGATGATCCAGGTGACAGTTCTGCTGTTTCATGGAGTGAAATGGCAGATAACATTTTCGAAAGTGCTGAGGATGGAAATGCAGTGAAGGAACCAGGTATTGTGACAGCAGAGAATGCAGCATTTAAAACTTATGAAGTGGTGACATATAGTGAAAGAGGAAAGCAGCTATAAACTGAGGTGTCTAGACTTAAGGGGAGCAGATAATTCAGTAACTAAAAGATATGCAACAGTGACAGCATGCAAAAAAGGAAAGCAGCAACAAACTGTAAGTACAACTGTTTTTAAAAGGAAGAGAAGATCAACTGTGAAAATAAGTATGACAATGACATTGCAGTAGACAGATAAAATGAGTATGACAATTTGGTAACTGTTCTAGGTTTTAAAGCTCAAGAAATGTGGTGTGTTATACGTATTGAAACTTATTGGAAACTGAGGGACTGATAGTGGCATTTCTGGAATTGATAACAAAAAGAAGGACATTTATCCATAGAACAATTATTTGTTTTTTGGTAATAACTTAATTGTTGAAAAAATGTTACGTTGCAGTTTAGAACTGATGAACTGGAAGAGGAGGATCTTAAATAATGCATGCAGGGTTTTTTGTGAAACTGGTGATAATATTGTAAAAGAGATGAGAGAAACTTAGATGGTGGAGGTTGGAAGCTATTTTGAAATGTGAAAAGAAAAAAAAAAACATGGTGAAACACTTGCCAAGTGTTATTTTTGTGGCTGGTCATAGAGGGGATGTTAAGATACGCTGGCCAGCCTAAATCATGTTTCTTCTATTGGGGCTTTTCTCATTAAAATAATGATTGCAACAATATACAATGTAAACAGTGTGGGGATAAAGGACATACAGAAAGAAAGTGTGTGGCTGGATGCAGGTTGTGTAAAGAAAAAAAAAGGACACATTTGGATGGATTGTAAAGAGCAAACTGAATAATGAAAAAGAAGGGGAAAGGGAAAAAAACATATAGGAGGAAGGACAACATGCTTCTGGGATAGAGGGTGAACTAGATGAAAAAGAAACTTTAGAAGAACAAAATAAGGAGGTGAGAATGAGGAGAGAGAGTTCAGGAGATGGGATTGATAATAATATTTTTTAATGTTCTGATCAGTGAAAAATCTGATGAGGACCAGGGATTATTTCCATATACACCCAGGAAAGTGTACAGTTGAGAAAACAGAAAAAATAAGAAAACAAAAAAATTAAAATATTTCCCCTAAGCTTAAAAAGAAGGGAAAAACACTTTTAGAGTACTTTCAGTAAAAGTGAACATTATTATTAACACTGTAAGAAGGACAGGGATACTGGAACAGTATGTTAATTACATGTGGATATTATGCTGATAGAGGGTGTAAGATTCCTGACAAGTGAGGAAAGACTGCAAACAGAGAAATTGTGGAGGTTGAACTATAATATGGAGCTTAAGAAGTAAAAGTTGTTTTGGAGTTTCTGTATTGTGTAAAAAACAGTGAAAATACCAGATGTAGCACTGGTAAGAATGACATCGTTACATGTTACGGATGTGAGGTGGAGAGAACAGGTTTATAGAAGTATACCATGATATGCATTTGTAACTAGCAAGGAAATAGAGAATTTGTTCCTCAAATTAGACTGTGGTGGATAACATGAAAATTATAATTGCAGGGAACAATAACTGTAATTTAGGGGAAGATGTAAAAAGAAAGGGAAGTATATAAAAATACAGGAGGTGATAAAATGTGGAAAATTAGCTGTGTGGAACAAAAGTCAATGGACTTACGGGGGAGGGGCACTTGGATATAAAACTGATTATTTTGTATTATCAGAAGGCTTGCGGTAGCAGATGGTGATCCATTTCTGACTGTTTTTAATACCATTTAGCAATATGGATGGAGGTGATGACAGAAAAGGAGAATATTAAAATAAGGAGAATAAAAACAATAAATTAGAAATTATGACCTGAAACTGGAGAGTGGAAAGTACTGCAGTTATAGAATGATATAACCATGAAGGACGCATGTAGAAACTGGTCTGAATGGTGGACTCAATTTAAAAAGAAATGTAAACAGAGTTTTTTTCAGTTGCAAGATGATGTAAGAAAGGAGGAGAATGTGAAATATGAGAAAATGTATAGAAATATATAAAAGAATTTAGAGACTAATACAAGAGTGTATTATGGTATGGAAAAAGAAGTCAAGAAATCATAATGGTATTACTATTTAGGCAGAGGCATTATTTACAAGGGAGAAGGGACAAGGTAGCTGCATATTCAGGTAAAATAGTAAAGGAATATAATAGTATAATGAGGAAAATTAAAAATGTAAAAGGAGAGGCAAAATGAACACAAGAGCAAATCCTGAGTATTGCAGTACAGCATGTGGAAAATATGTATAAGAGTAAAAAGACGAAAGAATGGAAAGTAAACAAAAATCCAGAATGAGTTAAGGAAGAATCTGGAAAACAAAATTACCGTTAGTGAGTTGGATGAACTACTTAGGAAAATAAAGGTTGATTCAGTATCAGTCCCAGATGGTATAGGGTATAGAATATAAAAGAAGTTAATGGTTTGGCAAAGAGAATATTTTGTAAATGTACTGAATGATTAGTTGAAGGAGGGGTTTGTTTATGAAGAATTATGCAGTGGGATATTAAAAGTTATATGAAAAAAAATTAAAAGAATGAAATAAAAAGTTGGAGATCCATCACACTAAATGCAGATTATTATTTTTTAAGAGAATACTACACAGGACAATGGAAGGAATGATGACGGATATTACGGAAGAAAATATATATGGTATAAAAAAAAACAGATGTCAAGAATTGCTATTGGTTGTGAGAGAAATTGTGAATGATATTACAAGTAAAAGGGAGGGTTTACTATCAAATGTCGACAACGATTCCACAAGTGATGAGTTACATGAACGAAAATGCCGAAAATGACAACATCGAACAGTCACAAGTATGGTACCTTCAAAATATCGACTGTTTGATGTTGGCATTGTCGACATTTTTGAAATGTACCTTGACTTCCGGTGACTGTCTATTCTCGTTTTGCAGAGGGCAAGGCCCCTGCACCCCCACACCCCCTGCTAATTATATATTACAACTCCGAGATCGCACTGCAGTGAAGAAAAGGACAAAGTTCCCGATCCCCACTGTAGTGTGATCTACAATTGAAATTTCAGTCTCACAACAGAGAATGCACACTAGCATTCCCTGTTGCGGGTTCGACATATCTAGAATCACCGTTATGATAACTTTGAAAACTGCCTTTCAGTAATCAAAGTTCACATAACGGCGTTTGAGATTTTGATTGTAAACCAAAAGGGAGGATATGACATTTATGGAAGGTGATATTGGCAAAGCATTTGATACAGTACAGCATGATGCTTTGTGGGCTGTGATGATGAAGTATAAAATATGTAATAAAATCAGGAGAGTGTGAATGCTAGCACATCAAAATAATACAGTGAAAGTGTCAGTGAATGGGTAGCTGAGTAAATATGCATGAAGTGTAGTATAAGACAAGGATGTCCCATGAGTTAAATACTGTTTGCATTGGTAATGAACTGGTAATGAATGTGATAGAAGTAGCTTAAAAATAAAAGATGCTACATATGTGATGCAAAAGGAAGTGGTGATTCCAGTAGTTTTGACATACGCAGATGATACAGCTGTACTTGCTAAGAATAAAATATGGATGAGAGAATTGTTGATTTGTCTGAATGGATGTCTGAAGGACACGGGAATGACCTTGAATAAAGATAAAAGTAATGGTTTAAGTGATGTGAATAAAATTGGGGGGGGGGTGTACTTTTGAATGAAGTGTCCTTAATGGGAATAAAATTTATGGAAAATTATGTAGATGAGATGCAATGGGAAGGTTTCATATAAGAAATTTAAAAAAATGTGTCTTCTGCGGAGGACATATACATTAGCATTCAGGAAAAGGGTTTAGCTGGTAAATTCTGTTTTAATAGGAAAATGGGGTATATGTCAAATGTTTACATGATCCTAGACAAATATGAAAAGGAAATTGTAAAGCTGGTGTTTTCTTTCAAATGGAGTTGAAGATTAAACCCAGTGAAAAGAGGTGTGTTGTATATGAGTGAAGTTGAAGGGGGACTGGGGTTACTAAATCCAGTTGTTTATTCTTCTTCTTTAAATTTGTATAGAGTATTAATGTGAATAAAGGAAAACAAAAAAGTTATGTAGCCATGATAATGTTCCTTCTGTGTTGTCCATTTTCATTCTTCTTTAACAGTTGAGTTTGGATCCAGTCCCCTGATCCGATTCACCCGCTTCTTCCAGATCGCAGAATACTTGATCTCTCAAGCTTTTCTCTTTACCCATAATGCCCCACCAAACTAACATACCTCAGATCTAGTCTGCTACCCATATGGTAGAGAGAGAAGTGTACAGTTGGAATAGAATGGAAGCCGGAGCTCAAACAAGGAACAGAGGTTCCTACAAACCTCAACAATCTTTGCAGAAGTAGAATAAGGTGGGGGTAGGTGGGTGAGGACTTGAGGAAGAATGAAAATGGACAAAGATAGAACGTTATGGTGAGTACATAACTTTTTTATCTGATATTGTCATTTTCATTCATTCCTCAACAGTTAGAACAGGATCCCCAGCTACCTAAATCCCGGGAGAATTCTAAGGAAGGATATTCCAGAGCACCACCAAGTCAAAAGCTGAGCTTTCCTTAAAGACCAGATCCAGTTTGTAATCAGCAATAAAGGTATGAGGATTAGCCCAAGTTGCAGCTGTACAAATATCATTTAAGAAAGCTCTAGACAAAAAGGCTAATAAAGTCACCATAGGCTTGGCAGAATAGGCTCTTCGAGGTTTTGGTAAAGGCAAACCCACTTTCTCATAAACAAAGGTAATACAATCAGTTAACCGTTTGGCCAAGGTCACTTTTGATAACAGTTTGCCAAGTTTTGAATAAGAAAAGGAAACAAACAGTTGCTTAGATTTCTTTTTTTAAATCTGTGGTTCTGTGAAGGTAGAAATATAACTGTCTATGGACATCCAGAAGATGCAACATAGATTTTCTTTTGTTGGAAAAGTTAGGAAGAAAACTGAATGACTGATGACTTGAATAATAGCAGATTCTGACACCACCTTTGGCAACAAAGGAATGATTGGTCCTTAAGAAATCCTATCCTTGTGAAAAATTAAATAACAAAGTTTAGAAGACAATGCTAGAAATTCACTCTTCTGACAGAAGTGATAGCAACAAAGAAAACAGGTTTCCAGGTCAAAATCTTCAGATCAGACTTAGCCGAGGGTTCAAAGAGAGGTTGAGTCAAGGCCCAAAGAACAATATTTAAATCTCAAGGAGGAGTAGGATCCATTAAAGGAGGTCTAAGTAAGTAGGTTCCCCTGAAAAGGACTTTACAAAGTGTGACACCCATGCACTGACCCAGTAATCAAGGAGCCTCAATCCTCAACACTAGCACTAGTGATGGGCATCCACATTGGGAGGATTAACAAATACACAGACAGTAAAGTACAATTTCCCTTAAAAGCACACAGGGATCACAGTCAGTCTGGGGCTGGTTTCTCCCTTTTTCTCCAGATCCCCAGTAAGACACCCCACTGGCACAGCTACAGGGTATAGATCTCAGCCAAGTAGTCAATCCAAAACCTCCAGTGCCCTCTCAGTCCAACCAGTGCTTCGTGTCCCTGCCCAAGTAGCTAACACACACACACTTTCAGATTTGGTTTATATACAAACACACAGCCACTTCTGGGGAAGGCTGGCACAGGTTATCCAACTATGCCCCCTCCTGCCAGGCTATAAGGTAGTAATCACTGCCACCAACTACTCTTATCAGCTACTAAAAAAGCTGTTACCAAAGCATGTCCAATTTAGACTGTGCAATATTATTATCCAAATAGTAAGTGGACGAACAGCAAGGCTTATTGGAGTGGCTTTGTACAGTATCACCAAATACATGCAAGTACTCTAGAGCTTAAATTGGGTAGCCGTGGTGGTGCAGCGGTTAGCATTGCTGCCTCACAGCAAGAGGTTCTCTGGTTTAAAACTCAGCTGGAGTGCCTTCTGTGCAGTCTTCATGTCCTCCCTGTGGTCATATCAGTTTCCTCCAGGTGCTCCGGTTTTCTCCCACATCCCAAAGACATGCTGTATGTGGACTGGACACTCTAAATTACCCCTAGCTGTGAGTGTGTTTGTGTGCGTGCCTTCTGTGGAAGGTTGGGCACTAGGCTGGCAACTCGACACCATAAAACTCCACTGGCAATCATGAGTGGACAGGTAATCCACTATGGTGACCCCTAACGAGGAAAAGCCTAAAGAAGAAGAAGAAGACTCTATAGCTTAAATTATCTCTGCACAAAACAAGCACAGTTGAAAGGTTTCAAAATATTTAATAATAAATAAAATAATAAAACCACAAGAAAACTCTTCTCACGTCAACACAGTGCTAGTCAAGAGTTCAGAAATCACAGGAAAATGCTTAAAATAATACTGTATAATAGTCTGACATAAATATAGAAATCAGCTAGACTAAATCTGACTAAATTCCTGTCTAACTGTAAGAGCAATCACAGTTCTAAATAAAGTTACATATAGAGCAAAGGCAGAGTACTGGTGATTGGATGTTGTTCAGACAAAATCCAAAATGCTCTGATTCTCTCTCTCTCTCTTGAGAAAGTCTTAAAAATAATACATCACTGCTGACTCATTTTAGATGACATCATTCTTCTCTGGTTCTCAGGCTAACAGAATCTCAGAGTTTTAACATTTTTTTGATCTTGCATCTGGCCAGTAAACCACAGGAATAAAAGACATTATATATGTAAAATCTAGCAATTAACTCTGGTCTCAAAACAATAGAAGGAATTCCTCAATCCACACATTATGTCTCTGAGCTTTGAGAGCAAACAGTCATACAATGCTTGACTTATCAGCTTTCTTGCAGCAGAGTGCACTGTGGTTGCATTTTTGAAGTTTAACATTTAACACAGGTTTTTTTATATTTAAGAAGGCAAACCTGTGGATTATATTCATATTTATAATGACATAGAATTATCTACAAAATTCTATCTAGCTAGGCTGGCAGCCTTCACATTTCTTCACACAAAGCTTTGAGGAAGCTAAGGTAGAATTATTTACTTCAGTATGAAAGTTGGAAATGGCTGCTAATTGTACTCTGATAGCTGTGCAGCTAGCACCCTCATTGAAAATTGTGGCTAAAAAGGCAAGGACCTTTGAAACTGGTGCTGAAAGGGGGTCTAAATTCTTGCCATGGACCCAGAAAACAAACCTTTTCCATTTACTTTTGTAAGTTTTACTAGTGGAAACTTTATGGGAAGATAAAATGTGATGGATGGGGGAGGACAGCCTGGACTGTCTAACAATCAAAGGAACTGGAGAAACCATGCGGTCAATTTGAGGTCCAGATAAGTCATGCCTGTTAGGTGAGACAAGATGTCTGGAGTTGTATCCAGAATCCAGGGCAGATATAGAAACTGAGGCTAAAGGAAGGGAAACCAGATCTAACAAGACCAGTATGGGGCAATGATAATAACTGTACTCTTTGATCGAGATGCTTTCTGAAGAAATTTGGGAATGAGGGATAATGAGGGATAAGCACAAAGGCGACTGGAGGGCCAAGCATGAAGTAGATCATCCCTTAGTGATCCCCCAGTGGGGGGATCAGGGCAAGGAACCTGCTGCACTTATTGTTGAGGGGAGATGCAAAAAGGTCACATCATAGTTGGCCCCATCAAAGGAAAATCATCTCCGCCACATTGACATTGAGAGACAACTCATGAGGCATCAGAATGGACCTGCTTAACTTGTCTGCAATCATGTTGGATTTCCCTGGGATGTGCATTGGTGTCAAAAAGTGATTGGAAGATATTGCCCACTGTCATACTCTCATAGCTTCTCAACAAAGAGGGTAAGATCTGGTTCCCCCCATTTGTTGATGTACCACACCACCAACATACTGTCTGTCTGAATCATAATAGTCCTGGTTGGGAGAGTGTCTTGGGAGGCCTGCAACACTAGGAGGACAGCTCTCATCTCCAGAACACTGATATGCATTTTGGCCTTTTAGGAGGACCAAATCCCTTGGACTGTCTTCCCCAAGAAGTGCTCTCCCCCAACCCAGCTGGGAGGCGTTCATGGTCACTGTGGCCCTGGGTTGAGGGAGAACAAAGGGACGGTCTCCATGTATGTGATTGGAGTGGACCCACTAGAGAAGTTAGTTCTTGTAAGCTTGAGTTATTTTGACAGGCCTGGATAATGGGTTGCGAGAGTCCATTGAAGAATTCTCATATGAAACCTGGCCAGCAGTACAAGAGTGATTGCCACTGCCATGGATCCCAAGGCTTGGAGTAACAGCTGGGAGGCAAACATTTTTAACAATCTTTTTGACCTGGAATTGACTAGTTTGAATCTGAGAAAGAGTAGCTATTTGGGTGACTGCATTGAAATGAGCATTGATGAAGTCCAAAGTCTGAGTTGGAGTGAGCTGAGATTTGTTGTAATTGACAGATATTTTCAAACAGGAGCACAGCTGTAGTAAATAGTCCCTTGCTTGAGTCAATTGATGCCTGGTTGGAGCAGTTAGTAGCCAGTCATCCAGATATGGAAACACTCAGAATCCCAGCAATCTCAGGTGTACTGCTATGACTGCCATGCAGTTTGTGAATACCCTGGGGGCTGTGGTGAGACCAAAGTGCTGCGCCCTGAACTGGTAATGATTGTCTCCCAGCCAGAAGTGTAGAGATCCTCTGGATCACCTGTTCATTTTGATATGATAGTACACATCTTGAAGATCCATTGATCACATTCAGTTCTCCTTGTGCAGAAATGGGAGAATGAACTGAACAGTGACTATCTAGAACTTTGTGCACTGAACTGATTGGTTTATTTTGCTGAGATCCAAACTGATCTCAAGTCCCCTGTCTTTTTTGGCACTAAAAAGAATCTTGAATAAGTTCCAGACTCTCTCTGGTCTGGAGGGACTTCTTGGATGACTTTTTTTTCCTAGCAGCTTTTTTATCTTTAGAGAAGCTGCTTCCTTCTGATTGGGTGGAACATCGGGAATTTTCTTCAGAGTTGATGGTGGAGGCTGGGAAATGGTATTATATAGGTTCATAGGTTCATACTAGACTATCTGCCCTGGAGCAATTATAAGCCTAACCCGATTCTGTATGGCTTACGCCACCCCTTGATTTGAGTATACTGTGCCCTTTTTAAGGTTTAGTTTACTGTGCCTCTGTCTAATAGTGACACGGGAGTAATCCCTGGGACAAACCTACGATCCCCCATCCACCTATCGAGGTTCTTCTTGAAGAGATTCAGTGAGATGCTCTGCCTCATATGAACTGGAATTCTATTCCAGAGCGAAGGGAGCCTCTGGGTTATGAACCTGTCCCTCCAGCAAGTTCTATTTATTTCTGTGCTGAGGTTCAAGTCCCTCGAGCGTGTGGCTCTAAGGGATTTAGATTTACTGAGGTGGAGCATGTCCATTAATTCTGGATTTGTCATAGCTTTGTATGTCAGGCATAGATCGCCTCGAAGTAGGCGGTATGCAACTGAGTAGAGCTGGGAGTTTTTTTAACCGAGCAGCATATGGCATCTGTTTGAGACCCTTGATCCTCTTGGTGAGATACTTTCGGGGTCTTTCTAATTGCTGCAGGTGTCGGGTAAGGTACATCCCAAAAGGGGCATTGTATTCTATGATGGGCCTGATGAGGGATGAATAAAGGGGCATGATTACTCTTGATCTAGATGTGAAACCCTTCGTGATGAGGTGGGCTATGTAGAAGGTCTTTCTAACCACTTTGGCAATGTGGTTTTCAAAGGAGAGATTGCTATCAACTTGGGTCCCCAGGTCCCTAATAACTTTCTCTGTACTTAATGGGTTTCCGCCTATGTGGTAATTTGTGGGCACATTGTTTTTGCCAAAGGGTATGACTATACATTTTTTGGCATTTAGCTTTAAACCATGGCGCTGGCACCAGTTATCTGTCTCTGTGAGACCTTTTTGAAGGATGTTTGTGTCAGCTGGAGAGTCGATTATGGCGCCCAGTTTGCAGTCGTCTGCGAACTTGGTGAGCCATAGTCCTCCCACATTTGCCAGTACCTCGGAAAAGTATATACCGAACAAGAGTGGTCCCAGGACAGAACCCTGTGGGACACCACTTGTGACCGGTTTCGAGTCTGACATGGCTCCAGTAACTCTCACTCTGTGGGTTCTGTCTTTGAGCCAGTTTGCAACCCATCTTGTGACATAAGGGTTTATATTTAAGCTGGATAGCTTATCTATGATGCCCGAGTGGGGTATTGTGTCAAATGCCTTTGCAAGGTCCAGATAGGCTGTGTGGACTACCTTCCCTTCATCTATGGCTTTGGTGGCTGTTTCGAAGAAGTCAACCAGGTTTAAAAGGCAGGATCTGCCCTTGACAAAGCCGAACTGGGTAGGATCTAGTGTCTGTAGGTCCCCAATGTCTTTGTTTATGAGCTCCATGATGATCCTCTCCATAGCCTTGCAGACTAAGCTAGTCAGGCTTATGGGGCGATAGTTTCCAGGGTCCGTAGAGGCTCCACCTTTGTGGAGTAGGACCACTGTTGCTGTACGCCATTCTGTGGGCACATATCCTGTAGTGAGGCTGAGATTGTATAGCTGTTTTTTTGAGGGATTAGTTCCTCTTGGAGTTCATGTAGGATGCAACCTGGGATGCCATCTGGTCCCATGGAAGCAGTGTTTTTTGCTTTGGAGAGGGCCGCCTTCACCTGAGCATCAGAGATGTTTGGGAGGCAGCCCTCTGCCAGGATAGATACTTGCTCTTTTGGGGCTGGAGAAGTTTGCACTGAACCTGTCTGCCAGGATATTGGCGATGTCTGTGGGTTCAGTGTATTTTTTGTCGTTTAGAATCAACTCAGAACAAGTCTGGGAGTTGCATCCCAGGTTCCTAACATAACTGAAAAAGCCTTATGATTGTCTTTGGTGTCCTGTGCAATTTTTCTCTCGAAGCTGGCCTTGGAAGATTTTATGAGGATCGTAATTTTTGCTAGTACTGATCAGAGATGCCTTCCCTATTAGGGATTTTGCTCTATCATGTAGTAGCTTCCTCCTTCTGTTGTACAGTTTATTTATGGCAGGGGTCCACCAGACTGGATGCCTGCCTTTGGATGATTGGGTCTTGGTTTTGTTTGGGATAGCATGATCCATACATTCCTGGAGATGTCCGTAGAATGCGTTTATATAGGATTCTGCAGTTTGGGCCGTAGTTTCCACTGGCCCTGGGGCCTTGAAGGATTCCACTTCGGTTTTGAGAAGTGAGAAGTTCGATATAACCTCTGGATATTATCCTCTGCACCCATGAATCTTTTGTGATATCTAGCCAGGTTCTCTGGTGCAGGGATAGATGACCCCTGACTGCCTACAGGGAAGGATGGTTGGGCCTCAATTCCAGAGAGCTGATAGGACCTGTTTGAGAAGGAATCTCTAGATCCCTGATTATGCAGAACACTTCTGCTGTGAGGGCATCATCTTCTATTTGAGTTCTCTCCTCCATCCCTGTGGAAACCCTCTCCAAGTGGATCTTAAAAGGGACCCTGGAATTTCTTGAACCACATCTTTCTACCACCTTGTTGGTTCCTGGAGAAGGACCATTGCAGAGTAGAAAAATGTACACCCAGAGCAGGAAGGGTCTTCCCTTCCTGTTCAAACCTAGAGAGTGTGTCTTTTACTTTGTGGCCAGACCGTGAGGTTGTGTCAAGGATGCACTGATGAAAGAAAATCTAAAGGGTTCCACAGAATCACACAAGTGCATCCTGGCATGTTTCCTAATGGAAATGCTTGAACCTGCCACTCGTGAGGTATCTTCAGTAACATGAAAGATCAGCCTCATGGATGAATTGGAAATAGACTTAAGGGTAGCCAACTGTGAGTAAATGGTATTCCCTTCCTTAGATGATATGGACCCAGAGAAAGATTTGGTAAGCCTCCTGATCAAATCTCTCTGAAGTCTGGTAAAATGTGCCAAATAATTCAGCAACCTAAGACTGAAGGTAGCTGAAGCATAGAGATACTTTTCAAACCTGTCCATACCTTAGACTCCCTGTTAGGGGGATGGACAGAAGAAATATGTTCCACTAGTTGCTTTCTCGTGGCTGCCTCAACAACCATGGCATCAGCAGGTACTCCTTTACTCCACTGTAGGCAGTTTTGGCTGGCGCAAGAATCTTGTCTGGTTTCTTGGGTATAGGTTCAATGATGTCTGGTTCTTTCCATGCCCACTGAGAGACTAAATCTATGAGCTTAATGAAACCCTCCAGAGTCACTGATTCCTCTTGGGAAGGGTTATTAGGAGACCAACCACATCTTTTTTTAAGGAGTTCTAGGATGTTTCCAAAGTAAACATGATCAGGTGGTGATCTGGGAAACCCTTCCCTGTCATCAAAATCAGTGTCTTCAGTGACAGATTCTTGTGGGCAGTCTAAGTGCCTCTTTTTTCATGTTCTCTTCTGATGGACCTCCTCAGTGGGAAGCTCCAGGGAGGTATTGGAAGAGATAATGAGACCCTGTTGGGTGGCCTGAAAACTGGTTGAGGTTGGCTGTTCCAGTGGAATAGATAAATGAGGTTCTGGATACAAAATTGAAAAACACAAAGAAGTCTGATCCAAGGAGGATAGGGTTGTCTGAGCTGTAGGCATAGAGAATACTCTCTCCATTACCTCAAAGGCAGAATTCCTGGTGGAAGCAGAAACTGATGGATTTGACAAAGAAGGTTCACAGATTATCGGCTCCAGCTGTTCCACAGGCCAACCACCTGAGGAGGGAGTCAGAGCCGAGCTATATTATGTTGATGTTCCGAGGGGAAGAGAGCACTCTGACAATTTCGGAGTTGACTCCCACACTCCAGAGCTAGTGTCAATGCTTCAGCTCCAAGATTTATCCAGCTCTGATGTACTTTGCACTGGACAACTCCGGGAAACCATGAGAGTTGAAGATACCACAATCTTCAGATCCAAGGAAGATGACCCCAAGGCTTCTGGATCCAATGGCTACAAAATCAAAGCATGGATCAAAGAAGGAGATATGATAGGTGATGTGGCTCTATGCAGGCTCTCTGGACCTGATGGGGTTGGAGCTGAGAGGACTCCAATTTCAATTTGTGTCCTGAGGAAGCAGTTAAAGAAGGCCTCTAGGAGACTGTTCAAGGAATGGTGAAGGAAGTCTGGACGTGACAGGCTCTAAGACCAAAGTTGGAGAATGGATCCGGTGGGGGGGGGGATCTTGGGTTTTAGCTTCAGATCCCAAACAATCGGATCTGATTTTCTTGAAAGTTTAGCTGGTGGCGCAGAAGTAAGAGCTGAAATTGACACCAAGGTAAGACAATCCATGGATCTCTTGCGAGAATCTCTGGAAACAGAATTGCCCTTTTTATCTTGTTTCTTGGGGGGTTTAAGCCCCAGCAATCATAAAGGAATGTTAAGAAGAAATCAAACCCCTAAGTATCAATTTGTTCTTCCTATTTATTAATGCACTGGAGTTGAAATCCTTGCATATCTCACAATCAATGTCTAGCTGTTGGGGCCTAGAGTATATACACACTCTGTGTGGGGGTCCAAATTGGGGATTTTATGTCCACATGCTACACATTTCTTGAAACCGGACAGCTTGTCTGACTTATTGAAAAATTAAGAGTTGTTTGTCTTTTTGGCTTTTCCCAGTTAGGGGTCACCACAGCGGAACTCCGGTCCGCTAATGATTGGCAGTCAATTTTTTTATGGTGCCGAGTTGCCAGCCCGACGCCCAACCTTCAGCGAAGGCACGCCCATTCACGCATGTCTTTTGGAGGCCACTCGACCATGGGGAGGACATGCAGACTCCACACAGAAGGCACTCCAGCCGAGAATCGAACAGGAGAACCTCTTGCTGTGAGGCAACAACGCTACCACTGTACCACCGCGTCTCCATATTGACAAATTAAGAGTTAATGATATAAAAGATGGAAAGGATTTTTTTAAACTAGAGAAGAAGGAAAAGAAATAATTACCAACAATGGTAATGAGAAATACTATCAAAATAGAACAGGTAAAAATAAAGAAACACCAGCAGTGGTATTAAATGGTACTCAAACAGTATGAGAAAAGTGGGCTAATACATTAAAGGGTTAAAAGAAGGAAACAGAAACAACTAATAATGAAAAAGGGTAGATAAAGAAAGTTAAACTTACAGGCAAGTGAAATTTAGTGGAAAAGTTATACCCAAAGCTCGAGAGCTCACAATCTGCATCTGATCGCAATGGCGGCAAACAAGATCTAAGTTATGTTAGGTTGGTGGGGCATTACGGGTAAAGGGAGGAGCTCAAGAGTTCAAGTATTCTACAGTTTGGAAGAAGCGGCTGAATCAGATCTGATGTTCGGATATGAACTCAACTGTTGAGGAATGAATGAAAATTACAACATAAGATTGATAATTTAATAGTGAGAATATTTAAATTTAAGTACAAAAAATTCTGGGAGATGATGTCAATAAGAATATGCAAATGAAGAAACTAAAAATTATCAAGAAAAATAATAACATGGAAAATAAAAATTGATGATACAAAGAAAGACAGAAGGATGTAGCATAATAACATGAAACTATATTATTATTATTTAAATCCATAGGAACATTTACCAGAAGTGATTGAAAGTGCCAAAAGTAAGGAGAAAGTGGTGTACCAATGTAGTCAAGTGTCAGGAGTGTAAGGATTTCCTATTGAGACAGGTAATAAATATGTTACCAGTAAAGGAGAATATACCATGTAAAGAGAAAGCTGAAAGCATGTGATTATTTTGTTGTGAGGAAGAGACAAAAGAGCATTATCTTTGGTAACAGGGATTGGAACTCTACAAAAAGTTGTAGGAAGAAAATTTCTTTGAGAAAATTAGTAACACAAACAACAGAGACATAAATATGATTATGTATGGACATTATAAGAATAAGAAGAAAGAATATGTGAGAAGTGCAGATAAGAATTTATTTAATGTAATGTGGGTTATTTAGAATGAAGACTGAATGAAGCTTTGTTTAATGCAAAATGGATTTTCACAGATGTATTGTGAAAAAAAACAGATTATGGATGTGGAAGAAGGACAGGAGGTCAGTTATGGATAAATAAAGTACAGTTGTGTAAGTAATCTTGTTGTAACAGTAGTTATTAGAATAATCACAGCTGCAGTAGCCTTAGCTATATGACTTATATCCTGCCATGGATTTAACAGCCAGGCAGCTTCCAAATCTTCAGGTCACCTTTTGTACACCAAAACTACCAGGCACCTCGAGCTGAACTGACTAAAAAACGAGTTTGGGTGCAAACCCCTTCAGAGCTTTCCTGCCAGCACAGAGAGAGAAATAGAGAGGAAGGGAGGCTGAGCCCTGAAAGAACAAAGCTACAAACAACAAAAAATAAATGTCCACACCTTAGCATAAACACACAACAAAATCAAGGGGGAGGGAGTGGCTGCTGCAGCAATGATTATTTGAACATCTACTGTTGTGGTGCGTTTTACTTGCACAACTATACTATACTATGTTCACCATATTGAACAACTGCTGCAACAGCCTTAGTTACATGGGTAGATTACCTTTAGCTAACTATATTTGGGAGGTGGAAAATGAAGGGTCCAGGAGTCCCTGGAGAATGGTCCTACCAATGCTTGATCTGGAACTTGAGAAGGAATCAACCTTATAGTATTTTGTAAAGGTATGTACAGGAGACCAAATAGCAGCTTCTAGAATAGATTTAGAATCCAATCCTTTCCAAAAACTACAGATGAAGCCAAGGCCCTAGAAGAGTGGGCCTTGACCCTGTATAAATAGTTTTGTTATGATGAGTATAACAAAAGGTAATAGCCTTAGACAACATTTCGAAATAGTCAGTTTTGACACAGGTTGTCACTTCTTCTTACCTTCACAAGAAATAAGCAATTGATCTGAAGATCTGAAAATGTTGTTCTGTCAAGAAAGTTCCTGTGTTGTCTGCGGACATCCAAGGTATGAAGTATCCTTTCTCCCTCATTTTTGAGTTCAGGAAAGAAAACGGGGAGATGGATAGTTTGGCTTAAAGTAAAATCAGATACCACTTTAGTTTTGCAAGAATGATTAGTTCTCAAAGAAACCCTGTCCCTAAAGAAAATGAGATAGGGTTGACTCACCGTAACAGCTTGCAAATCAGATACCATTCTTGCAGAGATCAGAGCAATCAGTAAAAGTGTTTTCTGTGTTAAGAACCTCAAGTCAAGCAGATTAGCTGGTTCAAATGCAGCAAATGTTAGTTTCTCTAACACAAAATTAAGATCTCAAGGAGGGCCCACCAGTTTTCTTGGAGGCCTCTTATGCAAAGGAATAAGAAAGGCCATAGGACAGCAACTCACACAAATATTGTAGACCCACAGAACAACTAACCCTGAATGGGTGCTGGCTGTGTTGCTGGCACCAACTAGAAAACCTTTCAAATTTGCTAATACATGAATTTCTATTAGCATGCTTTCTTTCTTCTATTAGTACTTGCTTCACAACCTTAGTAAACAGGTTCTTAAAAGGAATTAACACCCTATCATCCAGGCAGTCAACTGAATTTGACTGAAGTCTGCATGTATCAAACACCCCTGTTCTTGTGGGAGTAGATCCAGTCTGTGAGGAAACTTTTGGTAATTGTCCCTGGCCATTTCCAAATGAATGGTGAACCACTGCTGCCTGGGCTAGAAGAGAGTCATCACAATGATCTTGGGAGATTCCTTCTGAATCTTCAGAAGTACCATGGATATTAGTGGAAAGGGTGGAAAAGCATACAGGAACATTCCTATCCAAGGAAAGGAAAAGGCATCTGTATCCCAGGCCTTCTTGCATGAAATTCTGGAACAGACTCTTGCCAAGTGATTGTTTAGAGAGGAGGCAAAGAGGTCTGCTTGAAGAACTCCTCACAGATTAATCAAATTTTGGAAGACCCCTAATATAGTTTCCATTTGTGAGTGTCTGCCCTCATCTTGCTAAGCGTTTCTACCGCAGTTTTGCTCTGACAGAATATAGGATGCCTGTAAAGTCAGATTGTGCTATGAAGCTATATCCCATGCTAACATGGCTAGCCTGGAAAGTGGGTTTGTCTTGGCTCCCCCTTGCGTGTTGATGTACCATAAGACTGTGGCATTATTTGTAACCACTTGAAGAGGTCTAGGGACCAAATATGGTTCAGAGGTGAGTGGCTTGATCAGGGCGAGCAACTCCTTGATATTTATGTGCTTGTGCCTGTCCTTGGTGTCCTGTAGTCCTGTACTTTTATTCCTCCTGAAGCTGCTCGAAAGCAAAGTCCAAAGTATCTGTGGTGACTGACTGCTTTGGAGCAGGGAGGGAGAAGGGGAGACCTGTATTTAAGGCAACCTGTTGTCTCCACAAAAGACTTCTCTTCTGACAAACATCAGCACTGGGATTTGAAAAGGTAAAGGGTGGTGATGCGGGGATCAAAGAGATTTCAGATACCACTGTACCTTTCTCATGTGGAGTTCTGCCAGGAGTATCATGAAAATCATAGATGCCATGAGATCCAAACTCCTGAGGTATATATCTGGACAAAAATCTATTTTTTCTGTGGAAGAAAAGCTCTTTGACCTCATGTCTAGCTGGCATCCCAGGAACATGATCCTGTGTTAAGGTGTGAAGAAAGACTTTTGAATGTTCTCTTGGAATCCCAGCTTGTATAAGAGATCTCTTACACAAGAGAGAGAGAGATTTGCACTGTATCCTGCAATGAGCTATAATTGGACCTAGTCACTTTGTGAACACTCTTAGTGCAGTGCATAGTTCAAAAGATAAGACATAGAATTGATAGTGCGATCCAGGCACACAAAATCTTCAGAGATGTATGAAGTCTGGATGAATAGGGATGTGATGATAATCATCTTTAAGTTTAGTGTGCCAGGTCGTGAAGTGACATCATTTTGAATTTGGGCACTATTCTTTTTAAAAAGTCAAAATAATATCACATACAGGGGAAGAAAGCTTGGCCTGTCTAACTATTACTGGAAGTGGGGAACCCATGTGGTTTGTCTTAGACCTCGATGGGATGTTGGATCCCTGATGGATGTGACAGGAGATCCAAAGTTGGCTCCAGTATCCATGAAAGATAATGAAGATGAGACCATAGGAAGGGAAACCATATTTGCCAAGGTCAGAGGGGGGCAATGAGGATTACTGAGCTCTTCAACCTGCTTGATTTCTGTTTTTTTTGGAATCGGGGAAGAGGAGGGTAAGCATAAAAGAGGCACAAGGGCCAAGCGTGAACTAGTGCATCACTCGGTGACTCCCACTGAAGTGGGATCAGAGCAAAGTACCTGCTGCATTTGTTGTTGAGGGGACTGGCAAATAGATCACTGCAAGGTTGGCCCAAACACCAAAAAAATCACCTCCACCACAGATCGATTCAGAGACCATTCATGGGCCATTAAAATGGATCTGCTTAGTTTATCCGCTAACAGGTTAGTTTTCCCAGGAATGTGTCACAATTATAAAGAGGTCTGAGGAGACTGCCCATTCCCAAACTCTCATTGCCTCTCTGCAAAGGGGATAAGACTGAGTTACTCCTTGTTTGTTGATGCACCAAACTAGAGGTATGTTATCAGTCTGAACTGCAGTGGTCCTCCATGGGAGAACATGTTGAAATTCCTGCAATGCTAATAGGACTGCTCTCATCTCTAGGACATTGATGTACAACTTGGTCTCTTGGGGGGACCACATGCCTTGGACCGTTCTTCCCAAGAAATGCCCCTCCACCCCAACTGAGAAGTGCCAGTGGTTACTGTGGCTATAGGGGTTGGTAGAACAAAGGGTCTGCCTAGATGTAGATCATCTGATTGCACCCACCATCAGATGTGTTGTTTGCAAAGTGGGATGAGCCTGACTGTAAAGAATACAGGTTGATATGGAATGTACCATTGTACAGCTAAAGTCTCTTGAAGAGCCAGCATAAAGAAGCATGCCAAAGGAAGAAGCATGATGACCACTGCCATGGACCCTAATGCCTGCAGTACTGACCTTGCATGATGAGCTGAATGAGCAAGGAGAAGATTGACCTGGCTCCTTGCAGAGGAGATACTATGAAGTAAAGACGCTGTTTGTGCTAATATGTCTAGAAGAGCACCAATGAACTCCAGGCTCTGGACTGATGTTAGGTTCGACTTGGCAGAATTTATTGTTATGCCCAAAGAATTGCAAATCTGGAGCAAATAGTCCCTGGCATGTAGAAGTAGATGCTTTGAGTGGGCAGTGAAGAGCCAATCATCAAAATGTGGAAACACCTGGAATCCCTTTAGTTTCAAGTGAGCTGCCACTACTGCCACGCATTTGGTAAACAGCCTGGGGGCTGTGGCAAATCCAAAGGGTAGGCCTCTGAATTGGTAATGATTGGCTCCCAGCCGGAAGCTAAGATGTCTTCTGGATCGCCTGTCTATATTGATATGATAGTACACAAAACTGAAGCTCTATAGAGCACATCCAATCATCCTTGTGTAGAAAGAGTAGAATGGACTGGACTGTGATAATTTAGAACTATGCTTTCTTTATGTACAAATTTAAGCTGCTTAGATCCAAAATGGGTCTGAGGCCCCCTGTTTTCTTTGGCACTAAAAAGAAGAGTGAAAAAGTTCAGAATTCTATCTGCTCTGGAGGAACCTTTTAGGTGACTCTTTTTGTCTAGCAGCTTTTGGATTTCTTGTACTGCTATTTTCCTATGAATGGGTGGAACGTCGGGAAGTTTCTTCCTTTTGCTAGATGGAAGAAGGAAAAGTGGTATGTAATAACGGTTTACTATCAAATTGTCGATCCCGTTTTGTGTGACGCGCATTGCCCGAACGCGGAACTGCGAACGTCACTACACCAACGCCCAGATGTGCGAACGGCAAAATCTCGCCCCCATCCGACCCATGGTAGCATGGGTGTGGAGGTGTTGCGCGGCCGGTAATGTCGACCGTCGGAGCTTCGCGGTTTCGGTTCGCTATCGAAACGGTTTCGGTGTTTCGGTTCGCGCAAACGTGTCGATGGGGTCGCCGTTCGCACGGAGTGCATTCGAACATTTAATAGTAAACCTGTAATAACACTTGGATATTATGCTTAGCACCCATGTATCTTGTGTTATTCTTGCCCAGGTGTCTGGGTGCAAAGACAACTGACTCCCAACTGCCTCCAGAGTTGGAAAGTTGAGCAGCTATTCAAGAGCACTGAAAGGGCCTATCCGAAAAATAATCTCTAAAGTCCTCATTCTATGGACCTCCTCTGTCTCTAGGGTGACATCTACCACTGATAGTGGTTTGAAATGGTGGGAGGTTTAGCATAAATGATGGGAGGTTTGGCATAATGGTTAAAATCTTTGCCTCATAAGCAAAAGGTACAAGATTCAATTCTCACCTTGGGTTTTTGGTTATGCTTAAAATAGCCCTTGAGGCCAGTTAGCCTAGTATTCACTTATGAACCTTGTGTATTGAAATTTCCTCTTCTGCCTCTGGAGGAATTGTCACTGCATGGATCCTGGAAAGGTCTCTGAGATTTCTGGTACCACATCTTCTTACTGCCTCTCTGATTCCTGGAAAAAGTTCATTGAGGCTTAGAAAACTTGATTCCCATGGCAGACAGAGTCTTTCCATTCTTATTTACTACAGGTAAGCGTCTCTTTTACTGATGGCCCCAACAAGGAAGTGCCATCAAGTGGGGCATTAATAAAGGACATCTTAAAAGGTTCTGCAAAGTCACAAAGCCGCATCCAGGCATGTCCCTTTATGGCAATACCTGAACTGGCTGCTTGTGAGGTGCTGTCACAGTGTGATAAATGATATGGATGAGTAGCCAGTTGAGAGGATGATCATTTGCAATCCTTAGCAGATATGGACTCTGAGAGAGTATTTGAAAGCTCTTTGGTCAAATCTCTCTAAAGGACAGGCTGAAAACCCTGTCACTTTACTCCGCATCTTACAGGCTGCTGAGAGGTGACTTGTGCCTGCCCTATAGGGCAATCGCCAACTCTGCTCTAATGGAAATGCTACACATACACAAGTCAAATGGCACAAAACTCACTCACTCTAGGGATCTCAACCTAGTTTGTGACATTAACAGAACATGCTGGGAAGACTGATATGCCTCCCAGAGACTAAAGATTTTCTGGAATAGACTTCCTATTCACATAAAACAGAGCTCCTCACTGGCCATTTTCAAACTCAACAAAGATAATTGGATGGGAGACCACAAATTCAACCCAGGGATGGCACATGTGCCCCTCATCGACAGGGGTAGCTGGTGTTGATCACAGAACCACTCTGTTCATAAATTAGTGCTGTGAACTACTCAAAAAGAACAAATGGGGATACTTGGCATTATCATGGCTATGATTGTAAAGGCTCTAGGGCCATTAGCTTAGTAACCTCCTATGAACCTACAAAGCCGATTAAAATGTGCCAGGTAATTTAGTAACCTCAGGGCAAAGGCTGCAGAGGTGAAAACTTGTTTTCCAAACCTGTCCAATGCTGTAGACTCCCTATTAGGTGGATGGACAGCAGAGCTCTGTTCCACTAGCTCTTTCTTGATGGCTGCCACCACCACAGCATCAACTGGGATTCCTTTCCTCCAGTGCGGTCTGTTGGTCAGTGGGGACACAAACTTGTCAGGTCTTTTAGGAATGGGTTTGATGGTATCCATGTCCTTCCAACCCTGACAGGGCAACTAAATCAATAAGTATGTTTGCCGGGTGGAGAGGGGTTTAACTCAAGATGTAGACAGGCCAGAACCAAAAGCCTCCAAAAATAATGATTCTGCTGGTTAGGGGTTTTGGGAAGACCAGCCACTTTTCTGTTTCAGGATTTCTAGAATATCTCCAAAGTATATGTTATCCGGTAGTGACCTGGGGGACTCCTCTCCTTCATCACAATCCTTATCATCCATGAGATATTCCATTGGGGAGTCAATGTGTCTCTTTTTGCACATCCTCTTCTGTGGGATGTTCAGACGAGGTGTCAGATGTGAGGGGAAGTTCCTCTATTGAAACTGGCTGAACACTTATTGGTTCTGGCTGTGGGAATTGGCTTGAGTGACTTAGAGCTCAGAACTGATGGGAGAAAGGGAGTAGGATCTGAAACATGAGAAGGCAGTTCTCTGTGGAGAGAAAAAGCCCTTTCCGCCACCTTGACAGCCAACAGACACAGTGAGACCCCAATCTGCCTCCTCAAAGCCCAAACTCCCAATGACGGTAGGTATAAAATGCCAACAAAAGTTTTGTAACTCACAAAACCTATTCAGTACTCGAGAGCTTGAAAATCTGTGTCTGTTCACAAGAGCAGCAAACAAGATCTGAAGCTTTGGGGATGTGATAGAGCATTATGAGTTGAGGGAGGGCCTCGAGACCTGGATCCGAATTCTGGAATAAGTGGCCGAGTCAGATTCAAGAATGAGATCTGAACCCATCCATTGAGGAAGAATGAAAAGGACATCAGATCACTTGTTTATGTGTATTTTGTTGAGACTGTTTATTCTGGGGGAGGGTTTGCCAAAATTGGTTTAGGAGATAGTAAATCACTTGGAAAATTCAGAAAAACGAGGGATGAAAAATCGTGGTTTCCCTGGATCAGCTTGCCTCTTTTATCACACTTTTTCATCACCTCTGCAGTGAAGGGGCCCAACACTAAATCTCTACCCATGGAGAATTTAAAATCTCATTTTTAACATCAACTGGGGGGTTATGTGAATGGAGCCATGCAAACCTCCTCAAAACAGTACCAGTGATCATAGCCCTGGAAAAAGTATGAACAAAGCAGATATTTCCTCACAAGAAGAAACTGCAAATAAAATATTCCTCATACCTTGACAATTTGTCAGAGCAAACTTTAATATATGAGTTTGACAATTCAAAATTCTGAAAATACTCTGCATCCCTCCTCAGCACATGTCCAAACCAACGTAATCTTGCCTCTCTGGCTTTGTCTCCAAACCTTACAACCTGGGCTGACCCTCTAACACTACTAGTCCTTAAAAGTTACTATTTGGCCAGGAAAAAAAACACAGTAAAAAGCACCTTAAACACTATGCCAGCCCCCCAAAAAAGTAAAATAAACACAATTTCTCCACAGTTTTTTTACACCACTTTTAAACTGATAGAAAACATGAGCATTCCATTTAAGTTACAGTCTCAACACAGTCTGTTAAAACACAAGAATCCCGGCTTTAAAATAACTTTCCTGAAGAGGAAAGTAATAAAACATTAACAAAATTAAGAAAATGGAAGTTTGTTTCTCCAAAGGAAATTTGTCTCCGCAGCACAGGAAAGCAAAAGCCAACCGTAGATCCTCAAAAGCCTCTGAGGAATGTAGTTTTCTGTGGCAGTAAAAGCTCTGTCAGGCTTCGCACCCAAACCTGTCTTTTAATCAGCTCAGCTTGAGCTGTTTGACAATTTGGGCACTTGAAAGGGATTGTGAAGCTTTGGACAGCTAATTTATCCTTGGCATGATATAAGCCATTTAGCTAAGGCTACTGCAGCAGTGATTAATATGATGAACATCAAGGAAAATGTTACAAGAAAAATGATAAATAGTAAAAAAATAGAAGTGTGTATATAATGTTTTTTTATGTTGTGGTAAATAAGGGATTCTAATTTTTTTGCTAAGTTGCACCAAATCTTTTACATCCACCTGTGCTAGCACCAACTTATGCAAATGGGGCCTTAGTTTAGCATCTCATCCAAATGACTGCACACTCTGGAGTGCAGCAACCCTTTTATGTTGTACTGCAGTATCAATACTGGAAAAATTACTCCAACTACCTAGTGTGGGAATAGAACAGATAACCTTCTGATCTTCTAGCACCAAAGGCATGTGCTTCCTATTGAGCTACCGAGATTTCCTACACTGACTTAAAGAAAGCATTGTCTATCTTGGAACAAATATTGCACAGCTGGGCCACAGAATGGGTCCACAAGCTGGAGGAACAGAAACTTTTTCTACTGCCAAAAAAAAGGATTGTCCCTGGAGGCCAGTCTTAGATATTGCTAGACTAAACAAGTTCCTAACTGTAAAAAGATCAAAATGCCAACACTTCAGACCTTGTTATGCTTTCTCATACAGGATGCACTGCTGATGACTTTGACTATGAGAGACACGTAACTACACACTTCCATTAAAAAGCAATTTGATTATTACCGGCACAAACAAGTCCAGTGCAAATCAAGGTATAACATGAATAACAAAAACCCACTTTTCAAACCATTCCTCACATTTCTCCTGTTAATATTTCTGCTGACAGCTAAATAACATTCGCCACTAACCCTGCCACAGTATTTCACTCCTCCTCCCCTCTATCCTTTACCCTTTCATTTCCCCTTTCTGTTTTTCTATCCCCCCTTTTTAAACTTCATTGTACATATTGTAAATACTGTATGCTGCTAATAATTACTATGCCTAGGGTAATCTCTTACAATAAAGCTAACAGTTTGTGCTTATATGTGTAATTTGTCTGAAGCTTAACTTTGTAGTTCAAAACTGTAACTTTGCACTTAAATACTGTATGCTTGTTTTCTGTTTTGCCTCTTGTACAGCCCAACTGAAACTGAAAATGGTCTATATGAATTAGTGCTGCACATCAGTTAAAAATGAAAATAAAACAGACAGATAGACAGACAGATTTCACATACACGGAAATGGTCTATATGAATTAGTGCTGCACATCAGTTAAAAATGAAAATAAAACAGACAGATAGACAGACAGATTTCACATACACGGAAATGGTCTATATGAATTAGTGCTGCACATCAGTTAAAAATGAAAATAAAACAGATAGATTGACAGACAGATTTCACATACACGGCCATCTGGATTACTGGTGCATTTAGGCATCTGTAGAGGGATAGATCGGTGGATCCTTCCATTATACCATTAAAAGGCTGACCAGCCTGGGCATTTTCTTGAATCTGCAAAATTCAATGTGACAACAAAATCCATAACCATAATTCTAGGGGTGGAGGTAGGCACCACAGAAGGAAAGTTATTCCTGTATAAAGAAAAAGCATGTCGTCTGCACTATTTCTTGCCACCTAGCCTAAAAGATAAACCTAAAAGCAAGGGTTGTTTTGAAGACACTAGACTAAATGTTTGTCTCCATTTTTATGATTGTTTAGCCAGACTCCACATAAATAAAATACAATCCTAACGCAACAGTCATAAGTCTGCCACTACTACCCTCTAAAAAAGGTTATTCCTTAGATTTCCGAGGTCAAGAAGGAATTCAGCTACAGGTCAAACCATAGCTACTATCTGCGGCCCAAGGCAGTCCTAAAACCTTTACCAAGTAATTTCTTAGATTGTATGTGTGTTGGTGCATACAGGTCACCTACATTTTCAAGAAAACTGTTAACAGATTCAGAGTGTCAAACACATAAATGTGAATAAAATGATTGCCTTTATTTGTGCAATAAATATATCAAATCGGAATTTTATGACTGAGGACACTAAAATAGTAGCAAACAACACCATAGTAATAAATAAAGAAGGAAGAATTCACTTATGTTTGCTTCAGGATGACCTGATGGTAAACGAATTGGCTACAGATCAGTGTCTGTCTCTAAGCACATTACATTTCTTCCAATCAGAACTCACGAAGAGACCAGCTGAGCAGTACCTTTTCCAATATACATGACTGGAAACTGGAGAGACATGTATTTCAGACATTCTGTTTTCAACCTGCTGTCACTGATTTTAGGCTCTCTCTGTGACCTGTCTCTTGTTGATTATTTGAACCCTAGCATCCTCCTGGTATGACCATACCAGGAGGGGGTATCTCTACTGGCAATGCCCATACAAGTGGTGGTCCTCAATTCCAGTATCAGATTCTAAAGATCATGAAGTAGCAGGCTCCAAGAGTAAAATGTAGCTGTGCAAGGAACCATTACACTTGATAGCTGTAAGTTATTCCCATGTGTGTTGACATCACTATCTGGCTGGGCAAGTAATGTGGAATAACCTGAACATGTACCCCATCCCACCACTAGGCCTGTTGTGTGGCCATGCCTTCTCTGCTCTGCCCCGCTGCCTGGTATCCCCTCTCTGAGCTGCCTTTGTCAGAGCTCCACTAGAGAAATGCTAAACCTGCTTATATTCCTTAGTATAGGTGCATCCTTCCTCCCACCCTGCACCATAAAGCCCCAAAGCCACTAAATGAACTTGGATGGCCTGAGCCATAGTCAGGGTTTTATCTCTCCATGCCATCAGCACAGTGGATATATTCAGACACTAGTACTGGGGCAGGAAGTTCAAGAGATGGACATACTTGTCTCTAAGGACAAAAAATTATGTTTCAGGTACCTCTGCATGCCAGGCTGGGCAGTTACTGCTTATCTTTTCCCTGGCACGTGGGTCTTCTGTATGGATTCCTATTCATGCCACTCCTTCAAAGAATGATTCTATTAAAAAAAAACACAAAAAAAAAAAAAAACAAAGGACATGTACTCCCCGATTCTCATAGATATTCTAAATGAACAATGAGGAACCTGTACCTCTTTCAATCTACAGTAGGCTCCTAACACAGCAATTAGGATACATTCAACCATAATTCCAACCAACTATCACTAGGGAACAGGTCCTCATTTCACTGTTCAAAGCGAAAAACGCTGCATTGATGGGCACCAATAATATCCCAGGATGCCTCCTTAACAGCATAAAGCATGACCTATTAGGGCCACTAGAATTTCTGTTTGATCACAGCCTGCAGACAGGCTTCGTGTGATGTAAATGGAGGACTACAGCTGTCATCCCTCCACACTAGCACGGGCCATCTATGGACCTGGGTGACTACAAACCCATAAGCATGACAGTGCTTAAGTCTCACATGCAAAGCCATGGAACAATTATCGTGGAAGTGATAAACAGTGACATAGGAAACCTTCAGACACTGGATGCAACGCAGTTTGGTTCATTAAGGGTGGGCCATGCCTACTCAGTCTGGTGGATTCTTTGAGAAGGTCAGCAAAGAAATGGACAAGGGCACATTTTTGCATAATGCCTACTTTAACATGGCCAAAGCATTTGTCACAATATATCAGTCAGGCATTGTAGACAATCTAAATCAATTTGATTTAAACTCCTATGTCACCTGCTGCGTAGCCAGCTAGTTCAAAGATAGGACCCTCTACGTCAGGACAGGAGAGTCTGCCTCTACAAAGGGCCAGTTACTAGTGGAGGTCCTCAAGGCTTAGTGCTGGGGCTGCTACATTTTGACATCTACATCTCTGAAACTCCCTCCTATTTGACATCTATTTCTCAGAAGTTCAGGCCACACTCCTGACCTATGACTGTCTAACTTTGCAGATGACTGTAAAATGAGTGTTTATTTGATCTGACACTGACTCACAATTACTCCAACATGGATTAGATGATATTAATCAGTGGTACGAGGACATTGGTCTCAAATTAAATGTGAAAAAAACATAGTACATTTAATTTTGGTAAACAAAACATTTTCCATAGCATGTAAGTGAGACACTCCTCCAAGCAAAGACTTGCTAAGCACTCTTGCTGTTAATTCCATATTTTTGACAATCATACCACGAAAGTAGTTTGGACAGCATTCTCTCTGTCTTAGGTCTATGTCAAAATGTTGACTTCACAAACAGTCACCGTTCAAAACATCAAACCCACAACATCAAATGCTTGGAATACTGAAACAGAGCACCCCCACCTCCCTGTTAATTATGTACACAAACTCTGAGATAGCCTGACAGCAAGGAAAGGGCAAAATCCCACTCCAGGCTGTACCATGACCTTTGAAATGAGCTACCAGCATTTGTCAACTTTTTGAATATTTGACATTTTGCATTCCATATTCTGAAAGTTGACATTTTCAGCTTTGATATTCTGAATACCTCCTATCTGGCTTACCTAATTTTTAAATGTATCTCTTGTAGATCCAAAGAAGTCTCAATTCCCCTTTTACTCATAACTCATCAGACCCATTATTAAGTATGATGCCCCTTTTGCCATGTATTTGTCTAAACATATCACTCAACTTGAGAGACCTCAGAGATTCCTAACTAAAAAGATCAGGGGCATCAAAAGTCTTAGTTATCAGGACAGACCGGCAGCCCTCTCTTTGTACTCAGTCTCTTATATATTCCTTGATGGGGATCTGTGTTTAGCCTTTTGAGTCATAAAAGATCTGACCCTGTTTGACGTCCTGCTTCCTTACAGAACAAATGGTTCTTAAGATATCTGGTTAAAGGAACTTAACCTTTATCAACAAATAAGACCTATTAGCATGATAGATTCATGTTGCGGTCTACCCTTCACCTCTGAAACAAAAAAGTTACTGCCTAGGCTTGTAATGAACTGCAGACCGATTGCCTAGCAGTGATGTAGTTAGAGTTTGTGCCATCCGGGACTGATTTTGAGTTTGCTACCCCCCCCCCACACACACACACACACACACACACAAACACACAAACACACGCACACACACACACACACAAAATAAAACATAATACACATCACAGTCATACAAAAAGTGAAAACAATATCTAGAAAAACAAGAATGAATTTTTTAACTATGCGTTTAAATAATTATTAGTTTACAACAAGCTACTTTTCTTGCTTTTCTGTTAGCAAAATCGTCAATGACATTATCAAGATGCACCCCTTACAGCACGATATAGATATATATAGTAAGAAATCCACAATGCAGTTTACCATACAAAGCATCTAATTGATGACTGCCTCATTAAATGTAACAAAAACAGGTAACAAAACAAATGGGATAAAAAAAAAAGATAACCTGCACCCAGAAAGGATGGTCTTGTCTTGCCATGCCAGTAACGCATGTAAAATGACATGAATAGAAACGGAGTCCAAAAGGAGCCATGGCGCCACTTTGGGAGCTAAGCTGACCAAGCTGATAAAAAAAAAAAAAAACTGAAGGATATAATACCTCCAATGTGTCTTGGATCTTCACTCATTGAAACATGGTCAGCCCTTTCGGCTTTTCTCGGTTAGGGTTCGCCACAGTGGAACTCCGGTCCGCTAATGATTGGCAGTTGATTTTTACGTGCCGCGTTGCCGGCCCTAACGCACAACCTTCAACCAAGGTACGCCCATTCACGCATGTCTCCACAGAAGTTGTTAGATAAAATAGATGCGTAGAGGTAAGAGATCTGCTTAACATGTCATGCTTTGCTTGTTACTTAAATGCAAAGGCACAATCACAGCAAAGTGTGCACACAATCCTCACGTCTTTCAGGTGCATACAGAATATAAATAATAAAACAAAATGTGTAACATAAAAGGTTTCCCAAATACTGATCTTTACTTCCTGTTTGGCAAAGGTGGTATAAAAAATTAAATAAGCACTGTAAACCACAATATTACAAAAAAAGTACTGCATATTTCTCCTGACCTTCGTGCTTTCAACTGACATGTCAAAGTGAGACAAAGTTGCAGTGTATAACAGTATTTATTTAAGAACTCAATGCTAAGCTTTAGCAGGTTATAAGTGACAGACAGAACCACTAAAAGGTAGAGCTTGATAGCAAGCTGTGACCACTTGGCTTACGAGAGCTGACCACTTTCACTCGAGATGAGCCGAATATTCTAATTAATGAGCAGACTATTGCATCTTCATACTTAAACCTAAATGTTTTCTAGTCATCAAATACATTTAGGACATTTATATTCATCCACTCATTTCCAAGCTGGCTGCTGCCTCATGACACATATTTTCAGACTCTTGCAAGAGTGTGAAAGAGTAAAAGTCAGAATGATACGCATATTGTAAAAGGAAATTAGATGCAGTCAGATATTTGATTTCATACCTACCTGCCCCAGGTTCCTGCTGTTTTTCCCACACTGCGTGACCATCAAAGGGCTGCCTGCTGGTCTGCTGCTGCTCCATGTATCGTGGTGTGCAACTCAGCCAAATGGAAAGCCACAACGGCATCACCTGACTTCCACATTTTTGTGTCAGCCATCAGGCCAAAAAAAAAAAAAACAGCTTCTTGTTAATTAAGAGGGAAGGGGCTACAATCTGAGTAAAAATCAGGTTCAGTTGAGTATGGTGCTCTTTTTCCACACAGTAACTTGCTCCCGAACTGTAACAAAATGTAATAGTTAACAGAAAAGTAGGGCTCATGTACCAAGCATTCTTATTGAGGAATGTGCGCCAACTTACGGCCAGGTTAATCAAGAAAGTGCCGCCCAGGACGGACCGCCCCTCTTGCCTCCCCCCACTAGCTATGAAACTGTTGCCTAGTACTTACATAACAACCTACAAATTTAAGATCATCATCAGATCTTGTACTGTGGACATAATGGACTATCCCTCATAGTTAATAAAAGGGTGTCCATATCAGTGCTTGGAAACAACCCCCAAAAATGACAGAATGATTAAATCACATAACAACTTAAACCATCCAATGGTACAATGATACAAGATCATGCTCCAGCTGCAGATGATGAAGGGGAGGAAGTTGACCAGTTTTACAAGGATCTACAAAATGTTTTGTAAGTAACAAAAAAAAAAAACAAGTTGTTACATTCATCATAGATAATTGGAAGGATAAAGCTGTTAGTCACAGTACAACTGAAATAATGGGCAGGTTTGGCCTTGAAGAACAAAATGAAGCAGGGCACAGACTAAAATAATTCTGCCAAGATAGTCCACTGATCATAGCAAACACTCATTTAGCAGCCGAACAGATAGCTTTACACATGACTGTTACCCAGATGATCAGTACTGAAATCAAACTGGCTATGTACTTTGCATTTACAAGTGGAAGATTATCTATACATTTGGCAAAAACAAGACCTGGAGTTGACTGTGTCTCAAACCATCAGTTTCTTATTGCAGTTTAGAATTAAAGTAAAGAAACCAGTAAATGTGTCTTGACCAGTGAGATACGAGCTCATATATAGTAAAGGTAAAGAACAGATTTAAGGGATTAAACCTGGTGGATAAAGCACCCAAACAACTATGGACAGAAGTTTGTGATAATGTCAAGGAGGTAGCATCAAATATATTTCAAACAGAAACAAGATCAAGAAGTCAAAATGGTTGCCTGTTGAGTCTTTAGAAATGAATGAGAGAAAAAAGAAGCAAACAACAATGCAGACAGGAAAAAAAAATATGTCAAACTGAATGCAGTGTTTCAGAGAATAGCAAGGAGAGATATGGAGGCATATTTACTTGAGCAATCCAAAGAATTTTAAGAAGCAACATATGATATTAAAGAAAATGTCCAGATAAAAATGGGCATGCATGATAAAAGACAAAGATAGTAGGGACCTAACAGATAATACATAAGATTGTATGTTCTCTGATCTAGAAAGCCTTACTAAGAACAAAGTGACAGAAGTGATGGAATTCCAGCCAAATTGTTTAAATCCTACAAAATTATGCTGTTAAAGTGCTGCTTGGAATTTGCTAACAAATTAGGAAAACACTGCAGTGGCCATTAAATTGGAAAAGTCAATTTATATTGCAATCCCAAAAAAAAGGGCAATGCTAAAGAGTGGATAAATGAACAAATAACCAATCTTGTTTCATATGCTAGCCAGATAATGCATAGAATCATGCAAGCTAGTGTCCAGCAATATATAGACTGAAAACTGTCAGGTGTACAAATTGGTTTTGGAAGAGAAAGAGTCACCAGAGTTCAAACTGCTAGCATCCTTTGGATAATGCAGAAAGCAAAACAGTTCCAGAAAAATATTTACTTCTGTCTTACTGACTGTCCTTAAGTCTTTTACTGTGTGGACCATAACAAAATGTGGCACATTCATAGAGAAATGGGGATATTGCATCATTTTACTTGCCTCATGAAGAATCCCTATGCAGAACAAGAAGCAACAGTCAGAACTGAAAGTAGGCTACAGCAATTCTTTATATTGCCACCCTGATTATTCAGTTTATATGCTGAATGTAGCATGCAAAATGCTGGGTTAGATGAAGTATATGCTAAAATCAAAACTGCTGGCCAAAATAGTTGCAAATGAAAGTTATATACCTACCATAAGGATAGATCTGTGCTGTCTGCTTCTGTCTTTCCTCAACAGATGGGTCTTTGGATCCACATTTGGCCACTCTAGACTTTAGGATTCATAGCTCAGGCCCCTCCACTTACTCATAATTCCCTCCTATCCCCAGCATTAGCTCAGATCAAGTTAGCCTACAGCCCCATTATACAGCAAAACACATTGACAGGCATTAAACCCTTAAACATACAGGATCTCTGAAGAAGTATCGATCTGGAGCTAAAAGACCATATGACATTGCTCAGGGGGCAGACCATACTGTCATAACCAAGGGAATTATCTTCCCTAGAATGGAAGTGGGCAGGAGGACAGGGAGTTGAGGAGGACAGAAGTAGGCAACACAGATCTATCATTATGGTAAGTACATCATTTTCATTTCTGATGTCATTCTGTCCATTTTTCAACAGATGGCACTGAGTCCCAAGGTACTTAACCCTTGGAGTGGTCTCATGGAAGGAAATTCTGGAGGATGGCTGAACCAAAAGCCACCCTATTTCTGGACAGTAAATCCAACTTATAATGAGAAATATCTGTGTGAACATTGGACTAAGTGGCAGCCGCACAAAGATCATTAATTGAGGTCCTGGAAAAGAAGGCCAAGGAATTTGAGACAGACCTAGCTGAATGAGCTTTAATTGGTCTAGGCAGGGTTGAGCCTTTTTCTTTATTAAACATGTGAGCTACATTTGGATAACCATGTAGCTACAGATAGTTTTGAGATTCTTTGGCCAATCTTAGCTTTAAAAAGGAGACAAATAGTTGATCTATCTTCCTGAAGGATTTGGTACAATGGAGGTAGAAATTAAGTTGGTAATGTACGAGGAATGAGTGAAGCATATAGTCTCCTTTATTGGAAAAATCTGTGAAGAAAACTGAAAGTTTGATGCATTGGTTTAGTGAGATCTCAGAAGGTAGCTTAGGGGAAAAGGATGGACTGGTTCCCATTATAGAAAAGGATACGGTTTGCAGGAAAAGGGCTGTAGTTCTGATACTTTCCATGCTGAAGTTATTGCCGCTAGAAAAATTGTTTCTAGGTAAGAAATTTGATGTCCACCCTGACAGCAGGTTCAAAGGGAGGCTGGGTTAAGGCTTGAAGCAAAATGGTCATATACCAAGGTGGAGTATGGTCCCTAATGGGTGGGGGTGGGGGAGTCTGAGGAGGAAGGCACCCCTCAGGAAAGTTTTGCATAATCTAAGAGAAGATAAGGTAGCCTGAACTTTTCCAACACGAAACTTTGAAATAGCAAATAACTGGACCTTATCATAGAATAACTGGCCTCAACATGGAAAACAGATGGTAGAAAGTAAGGATCCAGATTTTTTTGGAAGGCCCAAACAGAAAATCTTTTCCACTTACATTTCTAAATCTTCCTGTTGGATGGTCTCTGGGAAGATGCAGCAATGTGAATTACTGGGGAAGAGAGCCTGGACTGACTGGCTATTGTTGGAAGTGGAGAAATTATATGGTTAGCCTGAGAGCCTGAATGTCCAGGTGAGGCATACCGGACGAGTGAAAGAGAAAACCTGGATTGGGATCCAGCATCCAGTAAGGGTGAACTAAATGAGGCCAGAGAAAGGGAAACCACACCTCTCAAGGCCCGAAAGAGGCAGTGAGAATGACTGAGATCTTCCTCTCTGATGTTCTGATGTTTTCTGCTAGAACTTTGGAAACAGAGGAGTAAGAGGAATCGCACAGAGAAGACCTTAGGCCAAACATGCATGAGAGCATGTCTCTGTGACTACATGGGAATTAAGTCAAAGAACTTGCTGCACTTGGTTTTCAGTTGAGAAGCAAAAACATTGCAGCATGGCTGGCCCCTTTGATGATGTTCCACCACTGTTGGATTGAGGTAGGATAGATTTGCTCAACCTGCCTGCCAGAACACTGGACTTCCCTGGTATGCGCATTGTTACCAGAAAGTTATCAGAAAATATTTTTCACTGCCACACTCTTAACGCTTCTCAACATAAGTGGTAGGAACGAGTTCCCCCTTATTTGATGATGTGCCAGATGACTGACATGTTGTCTGTCTGTATAGAAATTGTCCCTAGAGGAAAGACATCCTGGAAGGCCTGCAATACTAGGACGACTGCCCTCATCTCTAGAACGCTGATGTGAAGACTGGCCTCGGAAGCAGACCATGTGCCTTGGACCATTTTTCCCATGTAATGCCCCATTCCCAGCCCAACTGGGAAGCATCAGTGGTCACTGTGACTTTGGGGGGCAAATACAAATGGATGACCTTGAAATACCTTGGGAGACTGAATTCACCACCTTATATATGTCCTGCAAATGTCTGTCAAATAAATCAGAAAACTCATGGATTAGTACCTGATGGACCATTGTACTGCAAGGGTCCACTGTAGAAATCTCATGTAATATCTGGCTAGATGAACAAGGGTGATAGAGGCAAACATCATTTCCAAGCACTGGATCAACAATCTGCTTGTTGGCATTTGACAGGATAGAACCTTTAAAACCTGGTTTTGGAGAGTAGCAAATATATTCTCTGGTAGCCTTGTTATCTCAATTGTGGTATCTAGATGTGCACTCATAATTTCCAATGTCTGTACCCGGAGAAACTGAGATTTGTCTAGACTGACTGTGATACCTAACTGGCAGCAAAGGTGGAGCAGATAGTCCATGTTCCAAAAGAAAAGAGACCTGGCGGGGGGTGGGGGTAATGAGATAGTTGTCCAGGTAAGGGGATGCTTGCAGCCATTGCAGTCTGAGGTGAGCTGTGACCACTGCCATACACTTATTGAATACCTGGGGGCTGTGGTGAGACCAAAGGGCAGGGCTCTAAACTGAAAGTGACTGTCTCTCAGCTGGAAGCAGAGAAACCTCCTGGATCATCTGCCTATCATAATGTGGTAGTATGCATCCTGAAGGTCTATCGAGCACATCCAATCATTCTTCCCCAACACAGGGATAATAGACTGTATTGGGACCATCTGGAACTTTGTGTGTTTGACATTGAGATGACTGAGGTCCAAAACTGGCCCAAGGTCCCTATTGCTTTTTGGCACCAAAAGAATCTTGAGTAAGTTACACATCTGTGTTGGTCTGATGGGACTTCCTGGATGACTTGCTTGTCCAACAGATTTTTTATTTCTTTAGTAGCTGCTTTTCTTTGAGATGTTGTAACACTGGGGAGTTTATTTGGTTGTTTAGTAAAGCAAAGAAATGGAATAAAGTAGCCTCTGCATATGATCCTTTGCACCTAGACATCTTCAGTGATGGATGTCCTGGCTTCAAGGTGCGTACAAAAGCACCTCCAACTGCTTCCAGAGCACAGCAGATGGGCAACCATACAGGAGTGCTGGTAAGATCTCTCGGATAAGGGACTCCTGAAACCTTAATTCTGCAGCCCTCCACTACCATGTGGGCAATGTCCACCATTAAAATTCCCTCCACTGCCTGTGGAGAAATCATGAAACTTCGGGAACAACAGTTTCTTACCTCCCTTCTGTTTTTAGAGAACAACCCCTGGGGGCTAGAAAATGGTATTGCTGTGGCAGAAAGGGTTTTCCCATCCTGATCATTTCTAGATTGCATGTCCTTGACTTTTGGCTCAAACAAGGTTGAACCATCAAAAGGGGCATTTACAAAGGACGTCTTAAAAGGCTTCACAAAGTTACACAGGCACATCCAAGCATATCACCTTATGGTAATGCTTTAACCTGCAGCTCATGAAACACATTCAGTCACATTGGTAGTTCAGATGTGTGGAGGCATTTGACAGGGACTATAGGGTGGCCATGTGCAAGACCACAGTTTTCTTGTCCTCCACAGACATGGTCCTTGAGAGAAATTTGGAGAGCTCCTTAGTCAAATCTCTGAAATTTTGTCATGTGTGCAAGATAATTTACTACCTTCATAGTTCATAGGTTCATATGTTACCACTAGGCTAGCTACCTCAGTGGGCCATTTTAAGCCTAGCCAATTACCCCACCGAATAATCAAACCCTGCACCTTGTGTCTGTAAGGTAAACAAATAAACCAATATGCCAACCTCCCACCCTGCCAACCTCTCACCCTGCCAACGTCCCACCCTGCCAACCTCCCTCAAAGAGAAGGCAGCTGAGGCATAAACTCGCTTCCCAAACCTGTCCAATGGTCTAGACTCCCTGTTAGGAGGATGGACGAATGACCTATCTTCGGCCAGCTACTTTTTGGTGGCTGCCACTACTACCACGACATCCACCACCCGGGCCTTGCTCCAATGTTGGTAATCCTTTGGTGAAACAAGAAAATTATCAGGTTTACACAGACTAGGTTCTGCCACATCTGTCTCCTTCCAGCCCACTGAAAGATTAGATCCACCATTTCATCAGCAGGCAGAACCACCCAAAAAGTTGTTGAGCTGGTTTTGAAGGTATCGAGAAACACTGATTTCTCTTGCAAGGGAGCTTCAGATAGCCAACTGCCTTTCTTTCTCAATAGATGGAGTTCTCAGAATGAGACGTCCTCAAGTGGCCTTCATCAAAATCTGTGGGTTTGGTAAATGATGCCTGTGGGTTGTGACGGAAAAAGACTCAGAAGACTGACAAGAATCCTGAATTTGTACTGTATTGAGGCACAGAGGAACTGTTTTTTCCAGTGAGATAAGAGGACCAGAATCAGGACCCAAGGTCTTCCACTGTGAAAAGGATAGAGCTAAAAACTAAGAACAGTCCTCTCACAAGAAATGGAGAGAGCTCTCTTGACTACTTTGAAGGCAAAAGCCAAGAATGAACCCAACAACACCCCAGTAGGAGACTATGTATCTAAACTAGGCTGGAACTGGGAAAAAAGCAGACTCTGCTGTGAGGCCGATGTGGGAGCTGAGCTATCTAGCCCTGAGGTGGGTAAGGCAAAGCTTAGATAACTTTGGAGTTAATCCCCAACCCCCGAACTGGTACCAATGCTTCGGCTACAAGATCCTTTCAGATCCGAGGCATTCAGAACCAGTCTGATCTGAGATGTCTCTGGAGTGGAAGTTGACCAAGATTTTAGATCTGACTTGAACAATCCCTGGGAGAAACTTAGATCCAAAACCCTCAAAACTGGAAGGCAGATCATAGTAGGAGCAACCAAGGGCTGAGCTGGAGGGCTGAAGCTCATGAGTCAGACAGAGGACAGAGCCAAGAGAACCCTCCAGCTGAATTTGGGTCCTGATGATCTTCCTCATCATCCTATCTACATCTATTTCTGACAGGTTTCTGGCAGACCAGAATGATCCTAGAGAGATCTTGAAGATCTATGCTCTTGTCTTTCCTATAAGAAGGGGGAATGTAGTCTAGGAGATACTGGCCATGGTCAAAATCTTGGCTTCGGCAAGGGAGGAGTCTGCAGTCCTGTAACTATCAGATCTGAAGGAGGAGTTAGGGCCGCACTTTACAGAATTTTGGGGATGAGCCAAAGAAACCACTGACAAGGAAGAGAATTTGGGGGAACAATTCCTAGAATCTATCCCCTTATCCCTGGGCTTGTCACCACTCTTCTCCCTATGTGTCTGTCTGACTACTTTTTAGCAGGTGGGGAGGGTCCAGAAACAGTAGTCATAACTTTCAATGATTCTCTTGTAGGGGCTGGGAGAAGTGTCTGCAAAATACATTCATTGAGTCACTCAATAACAGCCTGCTGACCAAAAGCAATACAAATACTACAGTCCTCATCCAGATTGGTAGTGCCCAAACAATATACACATTCTGAATGGGAATTCGAATTGGGAAAATTCTGGCTGCAAGCTATGTGTTTTTTAAACCTTAATGGCTTCTCAGTCATGGTAAGTAATAGGCATTCCACTACAGAAACAAGGATAAAAAAGCAACAACAACAACAATAATAATAGTAATAATAATAACAATGGCAACAACAGGACCCACTTTAAAGGTACCAAATTGCACTAACAAGGATAGGTGGCGAAAGTGTGAGAGGAGCAGACATTTTTTTGTTTTTTTGGGGGTGTGGCTATACAAAGAAAGAGAAATAAAGAAAAAGAAAACTGTCCAACAACAGAAAAACTATAGAAATATATAAAAATATATAAGAACATGTTATGACTTAGCTCAGGCAAGCCTGAACAAAGGAATCACGTCTGTTCTCAATGAGTGGCAAACAAGATCTGAGGTAATGTTGGGGACAGGAGGGGATTATGTGTAAGGTGATGAGCCTGTGCTTTGGATCCAAAAGTTTTACAGTGGCTGAAGTTGAATCTGAGGTCTGATCTAAAGACCTATCTGTTGAGGAACAGATGGAAGAGGCAACATTACAGCCTCAGATATGCAGATGATACTGTTCGAATGACGGAACACAAGGAAGAGATGAAGAACATAGTGACAAAGCTGAAAGTAGAAAGCCCAAAAGCTGGCTTGCTGCTCAACATCAAAAATATTTCAAGTATATCATCTAGCCTTATCAGGTGTTTGCAAACAGATGGGCAGGAAGTACAGGCAGTGATAGATTTATTTTCCTGAGCTCAAAGTTATCTTCAGGTGGTGATTGCAGGTGTGAAATTAAAAGATTCAAACCACAAAGCCAGTGACAGCACAAATTAAAGTTTATTCTCACTGACGTCTCAGTAAACTTGCCTTCAAGGAGTACAATACCCAGACAAACACATATTGCTTCTTATATACTAGTTACAATAAAACAATTAAACAGTTTTATAAAATCAATTAAAGTAAAACCCGCCAATTAAGCTCCATATTCTTTCCCTTTGGGTCCATAGTACCAAATTTTAAAATATATAAAGCCTTTTTATACAAAAGCCTATTTTTTATATTTTTTCCTCCAACATAACTATTATCTTGTTTTGTCTTTCGGCTTTTCCCGGTTAGGGGTCGCCATAGCGGAACTCCGGTCCGCTAATGATTGGCAGTAGATTTTTACATGCTGAGTTGATGGCCCTGACGCACAACCTTCAACGAAGGTACGCCCTTTCATGCATGTCTCCACACAAAAGACGCTCTAGCTGAGAATCGAACAGGACAGCGTCTTACTGTGAGGTGACAATGCTACCGCAGCACCACCACCGCAGCATATAAAACAGTTGCTTGTAACCCAACAGTTAAATCTCCATGTACTTCAAAACAGTTTATAGCCACTGAACTTTGTTTTTTCCTATTTTCAATATGACGAATATGTTCTAATAATCTGGTTTTGAATGCCTTCTTTGATTCGCCAATGTAACTTTTGTCACAAGGGCATTTCATATTTAAAAGCTTCTAGTTGTCATCCTTGTCACACCATAGAAGCTTTACCTTACAGTGAATTCGTACACGTATATATATTGTGTAGTGATGAGACTGATTTTCAAGATTTAATATTTAAAACATACACTATGTTTGAACAGAGGAGCTATAATAAAGAGGTCCTGAATAATAGTTGGTTCAGATTAGTTTCTGAGCATATTGATAGAAGGGTTCCAATGAGAAATAGTTTTTTGTCCCATGTTGAACACAATAATTCTGACATATATTTTGGCACAACTTACAGTTGCTTTAGTGACAGATTAGAAGATTTGGTTAAATATTACTGGAGACTTTTGAATTCTATGAAAGAGGGCATTGAGTGGATGCCCAAGAGACTTACAATATGATACAAAGTAGGTAGAAGTATAAAAGACTTTTTGGTAAAAAGTAGATTTATTATGCCTCCAACAAGTTTAAGTGAAATAATATATGGTCAGGGCACTGTAGGATGTGGTAGATGTAAAGCATGCAAATATATTGTATCTAGTTTTGATAGTATAAATGGTGTGAGTTTTTAGACCAAAGGTCAGTTTAAATGTGACACTGAGGGCATTGTGTATGCCCTGAAATGCCCTTGTGACAAATGTTACATTGGTGAATCAAAGAGGGCATTCAGAACCAGATTATTAGAAAGTATTCATGATATTGAAAATAGGAAAGAACAAAGTTCAGTGGCTGAACATTTTTTTGAAGTACATGGAGGTTTAAATGTTGGGTTACAAGCAGTTGTTTTAGAAAAGGTAGCTAACAGTTATGTTGAAGGAAAAAGTATAAAAAATAGGCTTTTGTATAAAGAGGCTTCATATATTTTAAAATTTGATACTATGGCCCCAAAGGGAATGAGTATGGAGCTTAATTGATGGGTTTTACTTTAATTGTTTTTATAATTGTTTAGTTAATTGTTTTATTGTAATTAGTATATAAGCAATATGCATTTGTCTGGGTATTGTACTCCTTGAAGGCAAGTTTGCCGAGATGTCAGAGTGAGAATAAACTTTCATTTGTGCTGTTACTGGCTGTGTGGTTTGAATGTTGGTGCTTCTTTTGTGGTACATTAGTGAAATTAAAAAGATGCTTGTATTTGGGAAGGAAAGTTAGGGAAATCTGGATAAAATTTTAAAAACGTAAAGACATCATTTTGTCAGCAAAGGTCCTTACAGTCAAAGTTTGGCTTTCCCAATTTCCCAGTAGTAACATGCTTGTGAGAGCTGAACTATAATTAAGGCTGTGCACCAGAAAATTGATGCTTTTGAAATAAGGTGCTGAAGGAAAATGTAATTCCATAGACTTCAAGACCACAGAATCAGTCAATTCATAAGAAAATAAATCCAGGCTTTTTAACAAAAGACCTAATAATTAAAGTTCAAATAGTAAGGCCACATAAATCAGAGAAAGGATTTATTAGACATTGATGCTAGAAGAGATCAAAGGAAAAATAAGAAGGAGCAACACAGGCTAACGTGAATGGGCAGCATAACATTACCAAAGTAATGAATTTGAATTTGCAAGAATTTAAAGAAACATTTCTTGATAGGCAAGTCTGGTATGCTATAGTCCTTGAGGTTACAAAGAGGCATATTCGACTAAATGACTAAATAAATAAACAATATCATCAACAGCAGTTCAGTAGTATTAAAATTTTTCCCTTGGAAGCCTCTTTTTCTTGGTGGTCACTAGTTCTGGGAGGAGAATCTATAAACTGCAGGCCTTATTTGATTTCAAAAAGAAAAAAAAACTTTACACACTCCTTCCGAAGGACAGGAGATTCCTTAGTACTAATCTTCCTTTAAGCCTCATGTGGTGTCAGATCAGATCTGGCATTGAATTAATTGATACGACTGCCAGTCAGTCTTTTATCCAAAAACAAGGAAGATATGGAAATTGGGATATTACACAGAAAGCAGAAAGGTTTTTAAGCAGGTTAACTCTGTTGCACAGAGAGATAAAGCCACGACTGTAACACAGGATTGTTCTGGGAAGAGCTGGAAAGAGAGGGTGGGAATCAGCAGCTGAAAACAAACTCATCAATACTGGAGGTTGAAGTCAGTCTGGTCAACTACAACACCAGTACCTTACTATATACATAGGTGTACAGCATGCAACCTATGGCCAAGAATGTGTTCTTGGCTCACATACAGAGAGGGAAGTATGGCAGGTACGTAAATGCATACTGGGTGGGGTTAAAGCCAGAAAATGGCAAATCTTCTGGCTACTTGGATAGTGGCTGCCCAATGATATCCTCTCACTTCAGGAATGGGGAATGAATAGCTACCATCCCAGGGGCGGAGCTTGGTGTTGACTCTTTCAGAGTAGACAAAAGGACAAAAGGTAGTCAGAATGGTCAGTACTTTGACTCATTTAGGCCAAATATAAAAGACAGAACTGTATCAAGACAAACATTGTCAAAATGGTTAGCAAAATGCATTACTTCTACAGTGACCATTGTTGTAAAGGACTAAAAAAAAAAAAAAAAAACTTCTGCTAAGGCTGCAATATATATTCAATCTTAAGAGAGTCTGAGAAGCAGCTGCCTCATCAATCAAACACATTTTTCCAAATAATGCAAATTAGAAGTACAATTCAGGTGCAGGGTAGATTTTGCTACTGCAGTCCTGCAAAGAATGGTAAGAACTCCTCCCTAGTATGACACGGGTCAGGCCAACCCTGGGAAGTAGACTGCTTCAGTGCATTTTGCACGTGTAAGAATTATACTGCAACAGTGAAATTTATGATAAACGCAGTACATGTTTAAACATACTTATCATAGGATAGGTTTGCTACCATTTTAGAAGTCCAAACCAAGACGTGGGAGGTGTGGCCAAGCATAAAATGTCTCAGTTTATGTGGACAAATATAATATGTCATGGTGAGTCTGGCAAAGATTGGGTTCCTACCTGTTCCACTCTGTGTGGGACAGTCCTTCATGTAAGTTGTCTGTCCCATGTCCCGCATCAACCATGAGTAACAGATGCAAACCCCAAGTTTAAAGACTTTTTCATATTTTCTGACATAAGCAAAGGAGCTGAGATGTTTTTAGATTTTATTTTATTGTCAGATCCTAATTAGGCTTCCCAGTAATGAATATTCATCAAATAGGATGTCTTTTCAAAGAAAGACAAGAAGATTGTGTCTAATAACCTACTTCAGCTGGCTCCCCTATTCTGTGAAAAAAAAAATAACTGATAAAACCGATAAATAAATTTAATCTACCAAAACAGTTAAGTGCTTTCGTCTTTACACTCTTCAAAGACTTCACAAACACCGACTTAATGACATCACTTCCTTTTATAACTTTCAGGTAATTTCTTTCCTTTCACTGAAAGAGACATGCGTAAAAATATTGTACCCTTACAATTAATAAAATGAAAACCATTTAATTAATACAGGCTGACTATAAGAACACAATTTTAAGCTGTCAGCACAGTTCTTTCATTTCTAGCAGTTCATCGTGTGCACTACCTCACAAGTCAGTTTGACCCTTTCTATACCAAAAAAAATATATATACAGTGTATATATATATATATATATATATATATATATATATATATATATATATATATGATCTTGTTTGTCTTTAATGTGCGTAAATAAAGAATTTGTAACATCCTTCTTTTTAATATTGCATAAATGTTCATATATTCTGTCCTTAAAATGCCATATAAGGCAGGGCACATTTTACAAAAAATGTTTGGAGCCAACATTTATAGACGTTATTACCAAAAGACGAAATGATACATGTATTCCATTGACTGGTAATGGAGATGTTGTTAATGCTGGCCCAGTGATAGACATTAGAAGGGATATGACTTTTCTGTGAGCATTTATTACAGGATTTAATGTTGATGATTACCATATTAACAGTATTATAAACAAAATTAGTGTATATTTACATCAAGTAATGAAATTTGTAAAATCTTGGGAAAAGAACCCAAAATAGTTTATAAAAAAGGGAAAAAAAACTTTTATTTTCTAGAGACACATCTTAATGTTTTTTTACAAGAAACATCTTTATTAAATTATCACATATGACATAGGCACATTTTAACAATGTTGTAGTTTCTATCTAATGGGCGGTGATGTATTAATGTCATAGGTGCCATATTCAAGAAGGAACTCGAGTAGATATTTCCCCTTATGGTATTGTGAAATCTAATGGATACACTAATGGTGAAACAAAAGAGGGTGATTATGTTGCACTTTGTAAACTGTGCCCTGAATAAGAGAATTTTGTGAAAATTAATCCACTTTCAGCAGGGAATATCATTTATGTGTTGGGATTCAAGCTTGATTAGCAATAGCGAGGATGTATTGGGAGAGCTAAAGGAGAAAATATAAAAGACTAGATTTCTTAAGCAACTACCCAGGGCACCAGATAATCTAGCTCCACTTGTGACTAAAACACTCAGTAATGCAGCAGAACTGTTACACGGAGGATTGTGCAAACACTAAAATATACAAATAGCTGAGAAGTGCTAGAAACATGAACCATGAAGATCTACCAAAACTGGGAAAGTACTGATCAGAGGGGATTATCCAATAACAAAAGTCAGGAAAGCAGAAGCAAGAAAACCAGGTATTGTAGATGAAGAAAAAAGGACAAAAGTAGCATTAATTATTGACATCACTGCACCTACCGACTATAGTGCCCTGTATACTGAAAGACATAAACTTATAAAGATATACAAGCAAATACTACAGCAGTGTGAAATAAAGATGTCTAGGTAGTTCCTATAACGGTAGGAGTAACATGCTAATAAAAAAAAAATTCCAAACATACTTAAACATGCTACTAACTCCATATGGACTACAGCGGGAAGCAGTTCTGGGAATGCTGCAGGTATTGAGAAGATCATTCTTGGCAAACATTAGAGACTGAAACAATACTGATCTCATGCACTTTAACTATATCCCAAATGAGGAATGGAGCCCATTCCTGCAATAGTATTGTTAACCCTAAACATTTGGAGAAATTAATAAAAGAGGAATTTGTAACACTTACTAAAGTACATGTGAGCAACTAAACTTGAAACATATTTTTATTAAAAAGTATTTGTAAATGTGAATGTGCATAATGTTTTTGTACTTCTCTTCTAAAAGATATACTATATATTATAACTGTATTTTTTGTGGTGGAATGTCACACTAAATTTTGGATGTCTATGAGATGCCACCATGAAATAACGTTCACAGGAACTGTTCTGGACACTTAAGCTGATGCTAGGGGCACAAACTTAACAAACAAGGTGATACACAGTGCAAATTACTAAAAACACATTAGCAAACATCATTTATAAAGTTTGATTAGGAAGAAAGCATGGGCCAAATACAGAAGCCCTGGTTTTGTCAAAGGTATAATCTGTAAAAGATACACGCATCAATATTTCAACTTGATGGACATTATACTGTACCGTTTCCAAGTTTCATAGACTTTGAAATGATTTTAGTGTTGTATATTTTGAAAAACTATATTACTTTTTTAACAAACTTTAATTATGTAGTTGTTAATAAAGTTTTATTAACAACTCCACAATTACAGAAGAAAATTGGTAATGTCAGAAAATAACGTATTAGGTAACACACAAATATGCCAAATAAATTCCTGCAATATTACACTTTTAGAAATCATTTTAAAAAAGTTTTTCAACAATCCACATCCTGTCTCTAGGCAAATTACAAAATCAAGATTAGTGGACAGAAACCAATGGTAACATGAACTCCAGATACAGGCATCTCATATCTCTTTTGCAACATAAACAGAACATGTTGGAGGGATAGGTATGGATCACAGAAATACCTCTTCCATGGAACAGTCTTCCATTCTACATAATGCAAAGTACATCTATTACTCTATTCAAGTGTAATTTGGATTAGTGGATGTGAAACTGCAAATTCATCCCTGGTTTAGTATTCATGTTCTTCATGGTTAGGGACAACATGTAAATGTCCCAACATATTCTTGTTCTGCCCATCTCTGTGTTATTCACATGCAAAATAGAATTGCAAAAAATTAGATGACATTTTTACATTATTTGTTTTTGGAGGGATAAGACAGCAAGCAGTGCAAGCTAATCTGAAAACCTATACTCTAAAAACATTGGACGGCACAGTGGTGTGGCAAGAGGTTCTCTGGTTCAATTCTCTGCTGGGGTGCCTTCTGTACAGAGTCTGCATGTCCTCCATGGGTTTTCTCCAGGTACTCCGTTTTCCTACCACTTTACAAAGATATTCGTCTGAAGCATTTCTCCCTGGGCCTCTACTGAAAATAGGCTCTGTCCTAGTCGGACTTTCCTGGTCAACAAATGGTAAACGAATAATAAATAAAATTTAGTACAAGTGTAGTGGATATGATCAGGGTGGAAATGTTAAATAGATTACTTTTACAGTCAACATAATTAATAGACTATGACAGCAGTAAGGGTTGACAAAAGTTTAACAATTTGTAAAGGCATTTCATATAAAAAAAGAAAAAGACACAGGCGCTGGTAAAGTTGATTACTGATTCTGTGCTGAAGTGCTATGCAAGCAGACGAGAGTAATAGTGAAGTGTTAGTCTATTTTGGAACAGAGCAGGGAGATAGGATAGGTTAGTCTGTGGGAGAAGAAAGCTGAGGTTGTAGAAGGGAGTGAAATAGTCTTGGAAGTAAGCTTCAGTATTACATTGTGAAATAATGTATCCATTGCACATTTTTTTCCATTTTACTGGCAGAAAAAGTATGTTAAATTCTTACATAGTGTTGTTAATAGCTAGGCACGTATAGCCAGAACTGTCTTGTCATACAACTGAGAAAAAATTCCGCCTGAGAAAGGCTTCCCTAGGTAACAGGAAAAGAGGAAGGCCTAAGATAAGGTTTATGGATGTGGTGAGAGAGGACATGCAGGTGATTGGTGTGACAGAGCAAGATGCAGAGGACAGGAAGAAATGGAAACAGATGATCTGCTGTGGTGACCCCTAACGGGAAAAGCCGAAAGAAGATGATTATGACTGTATCCACTGGAACTTTTTTTTTTCCATTTTACTGGCAGAAAAAGTATGGCAAATTCTTACACAGTGTTAATAGCCAGCCACATACAGCCTGAACTGTTTTGACTTAACAACTGAGAAGAAATCCTGCCTGAAAAAGGCTTCCATTATAGTGTTCCTAATACAGACCTTCAGTTCTGCTTTGTGGAATAATGTGTCCATTGGACATGTTTTCACATTTCACTGTCAGAAAAATTCATATTCTTATGTAGAGCTATTAGAAGCCAGCCATGCACACCCGGAACTGTTGTACAACTAAGAAATTCTACTTAAAAAAAAAAAAAAAAAAAAAAGCTTCCATTATACTTCTCTACAGCGAATAGCAGGGCCACGTTAGTGAGAAGTTTTGTAGCAAAGCAGCAATGTGCCCTCTGTTACAAAGCCTGATTATTTAAGGGAGCAGACTGTTGAAATAAAACATCTGTTGCAGGAAACATGCATAGTTAATGTTCTCAGCTATAATGTTCCACTGATTCTTTCCTGTCTGATAACGGGCAGTAACAGCAGTAGCTCATCAAGCTGATGAATGGATTACAGCTAATCTCATTTTGCACCACTGCTGTTTCTGCTTGTTCACTGGTACTTCAGCAGCCTTTTTACATGAAAGGATTAGAGAATACTTTGAAATATGCTTTCTAGACTCAACCTGCCACAGTGATTTAAGCTGGCTATTGAAATCCTGTCTAGTGGGGGAGGAGTGCGGAACATGTATGTGGGGGTGGTGGACATGGAGGCTGTACGCCAAGTTGCCTTTATGAGGGTGATAAGGAGGAAAATGGTCTACGACAACATATGTAATTAAAGGCACAGTTACCCAGATGAAAAGCACCCAGCTGGAAAGAAACCAGTTCAAAACCAGAAAAGAAACCAAAAAGTATGAGAAAACATTAACAAGGAATATACTGAGATACGCATAGAAAGAAACATCAGAAGTGTGAAACATAAAACTGTTATCACCCTGTATATGCAGTTAGTATGGCCGTACTTAACTATAAAAAGATGTAGAGACCCTATCATTGCAAAAGCAGTCAGACTGGTGCAAATCATGCTTCAGGAAATCAGAGGAAAAGAGACACAAGAAGATGAAATGCAGGACAGAAACATTTCAATAGTTTGACAGAATCAAACAGGTTCAAAATTTTGAAAAATGTGATAAGAAGATTGCATAGTTTAAAGACGGAGCAAGGAGTGCATTGCTAATATGTGTATGGATGCATTTTTTACAGAAAAGATTGCAGGCTTATAAAACAGTCATTTATTAAGGTGTGTAAAGATTAAAATGCATTTATTTATTTATTTATTATTTGTTTTCCAGGATTGTCTGTCTGGGCATTAGTTGCCCCTTTTCAGCAAGGGCATAGGGAGCTGTGTTGGCATTCTCAGCACTGGCTTAAATGTGTTTAAGGTGTGCATAAGACTCTGGCAAAAGTCTGTCTTATCTTCCTTCTTCTTTGTGAATTTTATATAAGGATACCAAACTCAGCCATGATCTGAATGTGATCTCCAGTGTGTAGCACAAAAATAAAAGACAGTGCCCTTCTTTCCATTCATGACTAGAACTACCAATCACATGGTAGTCCTAGTCATGAATGGAAAGAAGGGCGTTGTCTTTTATCTTTGTTCTAATTGGCCTAGCTATTTTTTAAAAAGGTAATGGAGTCCCAGTTTTTATTACGATCTGAGGAAGGTTTTAAACCAAAAGCACTTGTCGAGTTACAGAGTTGGGACTTTGCGTTCTATGTTTATTTTATTTGGATTTTGTTTGCCTCAACGGTTTTAGCACCATATTAAAATTTGGTTTTATGTCTACATTTCATTTGAGCTGTGGAAGTGTAGCTTGATTTCTTTCTACAGTTACTCTTACTTGCTGCACCCTTGATAGTGGGAGCTACATTTTTTTTACAAAGTTCGAACTTATGGTGTTTGATATTTTGGAATTTTGAATATATGATATAGACGCATGGAATCATACCTAAGACTCTAGATGAAGCTCATTAACAGTATAGCATTAATCATAACTCTAAACTCTAAACAGTTGCAGGAAAACTCTGCCCCAAGAACTGAAAAGAATTTGCATTTTCAATCATATCTTCATTTTTCTTTGTGGTAATACTTTTTCTGCATCATTTTAAGTGGTTGCTTTTTTAATGTATTATAATCTAAAATGGCCTAATAGGTACTACTATACTGACAAAGCTTTGTTGTAGAGCTGAGGTTCACAGGTGTATACTAGGCTAACGACCACTAGGGCCCTTAAACGCCTAGGAGTGCAACCCAAACGTGACCCACAATTTTGATTTATAGGCAGTGATTTACTGACTGCCTCTGTCCATCAGAGACACAGAAACCAGATCTGGGGTGAATTTCTGATTACCCATCCACTAGTCCAAGCTGCACTTAAATAGGGATAGGGAGGAACTCTACTTCACATGGATGGAGACTGTTCCAGTGAATGGGAATTCTTTGAGCAACATATCTGTCTCCAACATGTCCTATTAATGTTGCAAACAAAATTTAGGTATTTTAATCTAGTAGTTCTGATGTTGTTTGCTTTTTGGATGTGCAAAAGCTTCATCAAAACTGGGTCCAGGGATGGCTTATATGACAGGCAAAGATAACTTCTCAAAAGTTTGTATGATACTGAGTAAAGAGACAAGGCTTTGAGGCAATCAGTGTAGGACATTGTGTTTACTCCCTGTACTCTTTCTGTAAGGAACCTTTGCGGACAGTCCAGTTGCTGTATGAGTCTGGTCAGGTACCTACCAAAGGAAGAACTATACTCTGTGATGGGTCTGATGAGGGCCAAGCACAGTGGTATAATGACCTCTCTGGACCTAGATGCCATGCTCTTACTTATAAATTGAATATAGAAGGATTTTCTTATTGCCTTGGATACATGTTGGTCAAAGATTAGGTTACTATCTACATGAGTTCCCAGATCTCTGACTACTGAATCAGCTTTTAAGGGTATTTTATTGATGATGTAGTTACCTGGGGTGACAGACTTCCCAAAAGGTAATGCATTTCTTAGTAATGAGTTTTGAGCCATGGTTTTGCCACCAAGCATTTGTCTGTAGTAGACCTTCCCGAAGGGTATTCTCATCTTGAGGGATTTAATGACTGCTCCCAGTTTGCAACCATCTTTGAACTTGGTTAACCAGAAGCCTTTGACATTGGCTTTGACATCCGAGAAGTAGATGCCAAAAGGACTGGACCTGGCAGAGAGCCCTGGGAGACTTCACTGGTGATCAGCCTCTTTGTGGAGGTAGTCTCACTGATTCTAACATCCTGAGTCCTATAAGTGAGCTAGCTAGCTAGCTATCCAGGGTATTATAAAGGGGTTTATACCTAGTTCGCTAAGTCTATTGACAGTGCCCGAGTTGAGTACTGTATCAAATGCCTTAGCCAGATCTAGGTATGCAGTATGCACCCTTTCAGTATGCACCATTTTCCCCTCATCCATTGCCTTAGTGATCTTCTCAAAGAAGTCACCATATTCAGTAAGCATGACCTTCTTTTGACAAAGACAAATTGAGATGGATCCAGTGTCTGGAGGTCTCCTATGTCCTAGCGATAATTTCCACAATACTTTTTTTCCATGGCATTGCAAATAAGACTAGTCAAACTAATGGGTCTGTAGTTTCCAGGATTTGTTAAAGGTCCTCTCAAATGCACAAAGCCTGTTACCAGAATTGAGGTCTCTCCTTCACACTGGGTAATACTTGTCTTCATTAGATGACATAACAGGGATACAGAAGTGCCTTCTGTCTCACAATTGGCTTATAGTGGAAGCACTCTGGAGTTATTGCTTTGTCTGAAAGCCTCTCTAGAAAGCAATAGTATATATTTGTTACTGTCACTGTCAGTCATAGAAAAGGAAGCTGTTTGAATGTTTTTCTTAAGATTTTTGCCTCCCTGCCACACATCCAGCAGCATTACAATAAGTCTTATTCCACTCATTCTCTAGACAGTGGAGACTTTCCACTGACCAAACTGAGAGCTGACAGGAGGGAGTTATCAAATCAGGTATAAAGGTGGTGTGCACCCCATTTTACCTCTTGTCACTCTAACCTTCTCTTATGACAAAGTATGTATTCATTGTTTTTTTCCCCACAGTAATTGCTTTTTATCTATATTTATGTTTTTTTAGAAGGATAGGTGATTTGGAGCATGTAAACAATATCATTTTGGTTGTAAGCTTATTTCATTAAAATGCTTACATGTAAACACTGTATAATATGCAACACTAATTAATCAATTAATCAATAAGTTAGCCAATGAATTCATTAATAAACCAAAAAAGGAAGAAACTATTGACAGATGTAAAACAAACTGGACGAAATAAAAACAAATGCACTATGGGACATCCCTGAAACAAAAATTAAATGCTTTGTCTCACTTTATTCAGCGACTAGCCAAGAATTTTGCTTCAATAAATTAGAAATTTACAGTTTAAGTAATTTTATTTTAATAGAGTAGTGCAGGGAAATACTACGAAAAACGTTTGAGTTCCATTCCAGCCAGTTGTTTCTCCAGTGAAAAGATACTGATTGAGTTACAGCTTTTTACTCGTAAATTGGCATTTTTACTTAAAAGACGATGCTCTCCTTTTATCTAATAGTCAAAATATGCTAAGTAAAAAAGTATGTTCAGTGGGTCTTTGACTAGCATATTAAAACAAGTTTTGGTCTTTACATGAAATGAATATGAGAAAGCATTTAGCTTGCCCAAATAAAAAAAGTTTTTATATTTTAAGAACTCAAAAGGAAGCTTTGAATGAATTGTGACTTTGCCAAGACCTTCATTTATAAAAGCAGACAAGGGGAAGCTTCTTGCTTGTTTTGGTTGATTGGTGAGTGCTTGTGTATTGCAGAATGGGGACACGAACACTACTAATCGAAGTGGATTAACACTCCCCTCTATTCCTGGCAAGAGTTATTTGGCACTGCATAACCTCCATAGAATATTAAGTGTTTTAGCATAAATACATTCCCAAATCTGAAACAACGCAATGATTAAATTTACCAGTTAATGGAGAAGATGTAGCATTCAGACCCTGATTGAATCCTAACATTTGTTCACTGAAGTTGTTTCAGGCACATATGCTGTCCTGTTAGAGAAGCCATAATGAACATTCTGCACATAAAATTGTTGAACTTCTGTTGCAAGCTACTATTAAGCCTTTTGATTTGGCTATAGCTTCAGGAATTTCACAAAGAGTTTAACAATAAATTATTTAAATGTAAAGACCTAACGTGGACAATCTTTTATTTCACAAATGCCTGGATGTTAAAAGGGCTTCCAGAGGCCTAGGGTTGTTCAGGTTCCTTCAGGTATTAATGAAGATGGTCCACTATTTGATGAATTAATCAAATTTGTTGATTCTGTTGGATTGGAATTAACATTTGGCATGTCACAATGACTCATAGATAGTCGATATACATAATGATATAAATCAGATTGATGAGAGTATCAGAAAGCAAGAAAATGTTGGCAAAAAAGGAAATGCAAAATGCTTAAACAGGATAAAGAGGATTATGAGAAGAGTGTGGGTTATTTATACAAACTACAATATCTAACCTCAATTGAGTTGGGATCTCCCGATTCCCATTTGAGGAAATGTTTTTGTCACTCTGTCAGGTGCACAGATCATAACATTTAATGCAGAAAAAAAACAGTGGTCCTTTAGTTCCTCAGGGGCAGACAGACCAACTAGAAACAGAGACTTGGGTTTACAAAACAGCTTCTTTACAACATGACTTACTATGCATCTCATACAGTGGATGACACAAAGTAAGAGACAACATAGTCACTGCTTTTGATCACTATAGATGTTGCTCCCTCCAAAGTGCACAGTTAAAAGTAATTTGGTTTGAACAGAGAGCACACAGAACTACTATAGAAAGATCTGCATTTTGGACCAGTCAATCATTCCCGCTCTGCGAAGTCTCTGATTGAGTTAAGGCTTTTTACTTGTTGTCCTTGACATTTTTACTTAGACTTTTATATTCCTTTTTCTAATGGGACAGGTACATTAACTGAGAAAAACAAAATATATTTAACCCATGTTTTTCTGGTACACTAAACCATGTTTGGTCTGTTTTTGAAATTACTATCAGGAAGCTTTTTGTTTCCAAAAACATGTTTACTAATTAAGAATGAGTCAAAAGGAAGCTTCAGATTAACTGTGAGCTTTTCAAAGCTTTCATTTGTATGAAAGCCATCAAGGGGATATGTTTGGTTATAATGGAACAATCTAGTTTTATTTGACTCCCATACTGACTGTCTTAAAGGATGCTGGAAGTTATTCTTCAGTTGAGTCTAGAACAGTAAGTGCTGTGTGTAAAAATTTTGACTCTTGCTTTTGTTAAACTAGTTAGCTGGTAATGAAATTGATTTTGCTACTTATCTTTTCTTTGACATAACCATAAAAAAATCACAAAAAATTCACAAAGTCCTCCATTCTGTTCCACAATATCAGCATGTGAGTATAAAACAGACCTTGTGGCACTATTTTTAGCTCACAAATTAAATGTTAAGTAGATGTTTAATACTACCCCTAACCCTTTCTCTGTTCCTATACTAACTTGTAGTCCAAACTCCTGCTTAGTCTCATCCCACTGTGTTACCCTTTTTCCTGAGTTTTTGCTTCCAATACCTTTGTTCTTTTCTTAATTTTCTATAGTAAATTCCATATTACCTATTTCCTATAACCTGCTCAAAGCAAGTAAATGTTGAACATAAAGCAAGTACCAAGCAATCCTGTATATGACACCTGTGCAGTTACTGAAACATGGATCAAAGCCATGGAAAGCACTCTGGTAGTGCTTGGCAATAATGTCTTTCATAAGTTCTGATCACCCACTGAACATGAAAGTGCAAAAGATGGAGGATAAGCACACCTCAAGGCTGGTCAAACAATATGACATGCTTGAGTTGCTCCATGTCCAACTAAACTTGGGAAAATCCATTACCATATTCATTCTAGCTACAAGTCCCCTACCATGAACCAGGAAACTCATACATCATACCTGGTGTGTACTGGAGACACTCCCCATTTAACTTAATACCCCACTCATGGGATAACTTTAACTACCACAATATAAACTAGGAATCATACTTGGCCCCTAACATGCAGGATCAGACATTCCTGGACTTTGTAAATGTGAACGAAGGCTGTATATGTCCTACTCACCTGTAACAGTAGATATTCATAGAACACACTGCTTCACTGCCATATGGGTAGTAGTGCCCTGCTACCCTTCCTCTTACAGTCGACCAAAGCTCAGAGTCCATCCCACAGCCTGTCTGTGGGCGTGTTGGACCAATCACCTGACAATAGAGGGACTGCCTTTCTGACCCACAGCAAGAACCGTTCAGTGTTCTATGGTCCAGCAGGAACAGAAAATGAAAATGCAGGCTTTGCAAATACCTACTGTTCCAAACCAGAACCCATACACACAAACGGAACAACAACGGACACTGAGTATAATTCAACAGCAACTCCAACATCAAACTTTGTACATACAAAAAAGGGGAATGATTAGTGGGTACCGCCAGTAAGGCAGTGTGTCTTACAAACATCTACTGTTACACGTAAGTAGGACTTATGCAACTGTACTATGTTCAATAAACACACTGTCTTACTGGTATATAGGTAGATTTCCAAAGCTTGAGAGGATAAGGGTCCAGGACCCCATGGAGGATGGTCCTAGTGAGGCCTACTCTGGATTTAGAAAAGGCACCAGCTTCTACTGATTCATAAAGGTATGGACTGATGATCAAGCTGCTGCCTGTAGAATACTTCTAGAGTCCACTCCCTTCCCAATACTCCAGTGAAGAGGAAAAGGCCCTGGTGGAATATGCCTTTACCTTACCAGGATTTGCCATACCATGGTGGCTGTAACATAAAACAATATCAGGGGACAACCAGTGTGTAATGGATTCCCTGCAGACAGGTTGACCCTTATTTGCCCCTCTGTAGGAAACAAAAACCCTTTCAGGGCTTCCTGAAGGGTTTTGTTATATCAAGGTAATACCTGAGCTGCGATCACAAAACCAAGGTATGAAGTATCATCTCTCCTTTATTCTTAGGTTCTGAGAAGAAAAGAGGGAGGCTAATAGATTAATTGAGAGTGAATTCTGATACTACTTTCAGCAAGAAAAAGGGGTTAGAGCATAACACATCCCTATCCCTGGGGGAAATCAGTTAAGGGTATCCCACCATAAGAGCTTGCAGCTCAGAGACTCACCTTGCAGATGTCAGAGCAATAAGGAAAACAATTTTTCATATTAAGCCTAAGCGGCCATTCAAAAGGTGATAAGGTTAATTTTTCCAGAACACAGCTGAGATCCTACTAAAGAAAAATTTGCTTGAGAGGGGTTTTCATATGCATTACTTCCTTCATGAACTATTCGAAAGGAGAAGAAGAAAAAGGGGGATCCACTGGTAGACCAGCAGAGATGGCTGCTGCACCTTAATGGATGCATACGATAAGCCATACTGAAATAGCTCACACAAATATTTCAAGATCAGAGGGATGTAAACTTCAAGGGGCCCCCTGTTCTCAGTTTATGCACCTTTTAGAAAACCTCATCCATTTGTAAACAAAATTTCCTAGTAGCAGGTTTCCTAGCCTCCATTAACACCTGCTGCACATCCTCATGAAACAAGTACCTAAATGAAGGCAAGACTGAACCATTCATGCGGTCCATTGTAGTTGCACCAAACTGGGATGCACCTCTGAGAAGTTGTGAGCAAATCTAGAGTGTGAGGAAGTCTGCGGTAATTGCCCTTGGCCAATACCAATAGAAGGGAGAACCAAGATCGACTGGGCCAATAGCTGTTCACCATAATGATCTTTGGCATTTCTTTCTGAACCATCAGAAGTATCTCATGAATCAGTAGGGAGGATAGAAACCCATACAGGAATATTCCATTGGAATGACAATTACTCTGTCCTACAACCATGGCTGCAAGGATATATATAAATTTCTCTAGCTCTTTGTTCCAAGAAGGGGCAAACAGATCAATTTGAGATGTTCCGTACATCTATACTAGATCCTGGAACAACACTGGCTTGAGTTGCCACTCATGCAGGTCTGCCCAGGATCTGCTTAGGTTCATAGGTTGGTACTAGGCTGTCAGCTCTAGGGCTTATACAAGGCTAGGCATAACAATTCCCTGGCTATTTCTTCCCACACTATTTACTTCCGTGGATCCCTGTCTAGCAGGGTGACTGATGTGATCCCTGGGTGAATTTCTTTTCTCCCATCCAATCATCAAGGTTCCTTTTGAAGAGGGCCAAAGAGGCACTCTCCTTGACATGTATGGGCAGTCTATTCCAGAGTCTGGGGAGTCTCTGGGTCAGGAACCTATCCCTCCAGCATGTTTTCTTTATTGTGATGACAAGGTTTAGATCCCTGGACAGTGTGGCTCTGAGGGATTGGGATTTCTTTAAGTGTAGCATGTCCAACAGCTCTGGGTTTGACATGGCTTTGTATGTTAAGCAGAGACCGCCTCTGAGTAGACGATATGCGACAGAGTATAGTTGGAGTTTTTTTAAGGCGGTCAGCGTAGGGCATCTGCTTTAGGCCTGTGATTCTTTTAGTGAGGTATTTCTGCGGCCTATCCAGTTGTTGCAGATGTCTTGTGAGGTACATACCAAACGGGGCATTGTATTCTATAATGGGTCTAATGAGGGATGAGTACAGTGGGACAATAACCTCCTTTTTTCTGGATGAAAAGCCCTTAGTGATGAGGTGTGCCACATAGAAGGATTTCCTGACTGTTGTGGCGATGTGATTATCGAAGGTGAGACCACTGTCCACCTGTGTTCCTAAGTCTCTTATCACACTTTCGGTGTTTAGTGTACTGCCACCTATGTGGTAATTCATGGGTACATGAAAGGGGATAACTATACATTTCTTGGCATTGAGCTTGAGTCCATGGCTCTGGCACCAAGCATCTGGTTCTGGAAGGCCCTTTTGTAGAGTATCCACATCATTTGGGGATTCAGTAATGGCTCCCAGTTTCCAGTCATCTGTGAACTTTGTTCGCCAGAGTCCCTTAGTGTTGGCCTGTACTTCAGAGAAGTAGATGCCAAACAAGAGCAGTCCCAGGACTGAACCCAGAGGTATTCCACTTGTCACTTGTCTGGAGCTGGATTGGGAGTTAACTACTTTTACAGTCTGGGTTCTGTCAGTAAGCCAGTTGACAACCCACTGAGTGACGTAGGGACAAATACCCAGCTTAGTAAGTCTATCTATGATTCCAGAGTGGGGGATGGTGTCAAAGGCCTTGGGTGAGGTCCAGATAGGCTGTATGGACTGCCTTACCCTCATCCACTGCTCTGGAGACTGATTCGAAGAAGTCAATCAGGTTCAGGAGACAAGATCGACCCTTCACGAACCCAAACTGGGTGGGGTCCAGTGTTTGAAGGTTGTCAATGTCTTTTGTTTATAAGTTCCATGATAATACATTCCATGGCCTTGCAGATCAGGCTCATCAGAGTGATGGGCAGTAGTTCCTGGGATCCAAGGTGGATCCCTCCTTGTGGAGTGGGATAACTGTAGCTGTGCGCCACTCAGTGGGCATGAAGCCTGAGGCTTAGTCTGTCTGCCACAATGCTTTGCTCTAATGGGATGTATAAGCCTGAAGACTCAGTGAATGTTTTAAAGCCAGCTGCTAAACCATCACTGCCAACTGGCATAAAGGATCTGTCCTTGTACCCCTTTGTTTGGTGAGGTACCATATCACTATGGTGATGTTCATCGTGTTTCACTGTTGCAGTCATTACAATTGGTTTATCCTGCTGGCAGGCTACCCACAATCGGCCTGAATTCCAAAGTCTAGGTCCGTTGTCGGTTGCTGTCGCCTCCTCCCTGACGTCAGTGCACCAGGGGTATAAAAGATGCAGCCAATGCCATTTTCTCCAGTCTTTCTTGCCGCGCGGTGCCCGAAGCAAAATCAGTTTGCAAGTGCCGGTCGGCCGACTCCTGAGATTTTCATGTCCGAATTTCAGATCCAAAGTCTTCATTAAAAGCTAAGTACCCCATTGGGGAAACTTTTTTCTTGCTCCAGACCGATGTCAGAAAAAGTTAATGTATTTCTTGTGGGAAGCAAATACCTCATAAGGACTTCCATTCTTACTGTATTCCTTGCCTAGGCCCTGATCACGACGTTGCTAATTGTCGGTTTTGTGCTAGATTTAACCAACACACTATTAAGCGTCAGTACGATTTTGCATTTCACTATTTTGGCAGAAGATTTAATTACATGATGTCATCTGATAGCCATCCGACTACCGCAACTCAAAAGAAACGCAAAGAAAAAGAAAAAGACAGGCATCCGAGGTCCAAAACTGACGACAAAGCTTCTTCTATGCCAGTCGCCAGTTCACCAGTTCTCAGTGAGGCGCTTTCCAAGCCCCTGATGCCCGCTACTCTAGAGCCACAGGCCACTTCCAACTCCCACGTGGAGCTGACTAGGCTGCTGGAAACTCAAGGTATTGGAACCTCGGAAACTATTCCCTCAGATGGGTCTGGAGCCACTGAACAGGCATCGGCTTCTGAGGGTGTTTTCAGGCCTACACAGTTATATGTTAAAATGACTTCAGCTTCAAAGGCAAAGACTAAAGCACCTCTAAAGACAAAGAAACAAGTACAACAGCCCCATGGACAGGCCTCCATGCCTAAAAAACAGATGCTCAAAATGTCCGAAGACCTAATTACTTTGATCAGGGGTTCCCATCCCCCTCCTGATAAGAGGCCTAGGCAAGAGACAGAATATGAATCTTCAGATCAGGTTTCCATTTCTTCTGATTCCTCTTCTGATCAGGAATACTCTCTTCCTCCCTATGAGGATTCTGATACTGAAGAATCTATCCTTTCAGCCTCTCCTCCTGAGGATTATTCTTTAGGGGAAACTCTGCATACCATGAGGGAGCATTTCCACTGGGAGAGCCAAGATTATTCAGAATCTAAGAAAAGGCTCAGAGACTTCCTTTTACTACCTCAACACAGGCCCCTTGCAATTCCACCTGTGTTAGACATTGTAGATGATGTATTTTCAGAGTCCAGTCTGACTCCTGACTCTTTACCTCCAGCTCCTGTTAAGCCAGACAGATACTACAGGGTTCCTGATTCACATAAATTTCTTTTTAAGAACCCTGCTGCTGACCCAGAAACTATCTCTCAGGGTCCCAAAGGGGTCAAGGCTTCCACTGCAAAAAACCCTACCCCCTCTGACAGGGATTCTAGGGCACTGGACAGATGGGGAAAAAAGATTTACACTTCTGCTACCTTGGCTATAAGGGCTTTAAATTGTCAGTTTCATATGCTAAAATATCAGCAATATATTATGTCACTGCTTAAACAGAAAATGTTGATAAATTCTGAATGTGCAGAAAACAAAGAAATGCAGGATTTATTGCATGCAGCTGAACAAGTGGGAAAGCATACTTTGCAATGTGGTTTTGATTCTCTGGAGGCCTCCTGCAGGGCCGCTGTTACGGGTTCTGTCATTAGGAGGCATATTTGGTTAAAGGAACAGAATCTGCCTGATCATGTTAAAGCAAAATTATTAGATGCACCTAGTTTGGTGTTAAAGCAGAAGAGGTGTTGAAGAAAATGGAGGACAAAGCTAAATCTATGCAAACAGTCAAGGATTTCTTACAGGTACAGCCTCCAAGATTTAGCAGGCACTGGCCTACAAAGAATTGGTCCTTTCCAGTTTCAGACAGGCCACAAAGAGGCAGATACAGATGCCCTAGAGGCAGATCCCAGCCCCAAGGCTCATACAGATCTAAACAATGGGGTACTTCTACCTCCAAAAGCGGAGAAGACAAATCACAGCCATACAGGAAACAGTCCCAATGACTTCCCCCTGCCTGCGCCAAGGACTTTTCTTCTGGCAGCACCTTTAGGGGGAAAACTAGCACTTTTTTCTCAAACTTGGCACGTAATAACCCAGGACAAATGGGTCTTGGATATAGTGTCACAAGGCTACAGGTTTCACTTTCACACACTGCCAAGGGCAAACGGTTTGCCAGACCTGCCAAAAAATCAATGGACAGAGTCACAAAAGCAAGTGTCATCCCTCATGGACATGAGGGCCATTCAGCAAGTACCACAGCAAGAGCAGGGACAAGGATTTTACTCAAGACTGTTCTTGGTGCCCAGAAAGGACAAAGCCTGGAGACCAATACAGGACCTATCTATTCTAAACACATACCTGGATATTCCAAAATTCAAAATGTTGACTCTGCAGCAGCTTCTGCCCATGCTGGGCAAGAAGGCTTGGCTTGTGACTTTAGTCCTAAAAGAGGCATACCTGCATGTCCCAATCAGACAATCATGCAGAAGATATCTCAGATTCATAGCTGGCTCAATGCATTACCAATTCTCTGCACTGCCCTTTGGCTTATCTACTGTGCCCAGGGTCCTCACAAAATGCCTGGCTCCAGTAATTGCATTTTGCAGACAAAGAGGAATACAAATATATCCTTACCTGGACATCTGCCTTATTCAAGCAGAGAACAAAAACATTCTACTACATCATCTGGCGTTTGTAAAAAGATTACTAACATGCCTAGGGTACACAGTAAATGAAAATAAATCAAAACTAGTACCCTCTCAAGAGATAATATTCCTGGGTGCAAGCTTAAATACAACTGCCCAGATGGCTTATCTCATGCCAGACAAACAAAGGCAACTGACTACTTATTTCAAAATGTTGGCAAGAAAGACCCAGTTATCTGCAAGAAAAATTCTGCAGGCTTTGGGTTTCATTCTGCTAATTCCATATGCAAGACTGCATATGAGGAAACTTCAATGGTATCTAAAAGGTGTTTGGACTCAACATTGCCACCGCCTGGAAACAATAATTACCCTCATTCCCTGCCTGCAACAGGAGTTTTGATGGTGGGCAAAGGCCTGTCACCACAACAAGGGGCAGCCATTCGCTTTACCCACAGCCAGGCAGATATTAACAACAGATGCATCAGATTATGCCTGGGGGGCCCACATGGCAGGAAGATGTATTCAGAGCACATGGTCTGCAAGCCAAATGCATCTACATATCAACTAAAAAGAGATGCTAGCTGTTCAGAATGTCCTGACAGCCTTCAAGGATCTACTTCATCTGGGACAACTACTGGTAAAGACAGACAATACTACAGTCATGTGGTACATAAACAAGCAGGGAGGCACTCATTCCTACCCCCTATGCAGACTAGCCATGACTTTGTGTGACACAGCATTGACTTACCAAGTATATCTGCAGGCACGATTCCTGCCAGGAAAGATAAATACTCTGGCAGAAGAACTAAGCAGAAACCTCATGGATCCCCACGAGTGGAAATTGGATCCGCAAGTCTTCAGCATTTAACAAGGAATTGGAGATGCCGGGACATAGATCTATTTGCCTCCCCTCACAACTGCCAACTACAGAGATTCTGCACAAGGACTTATCACAAGCAAGCATGGAAAGTGGATGCTCTATCTTTCAGCTGGAAAAACTTAACAGTATATGCCTTCCCTCCACTTCTTCTCCTCCCCAAGGTACTCCTAAAAGTCAGACAAGAGAAGCCAAAAATGATACTGATTACCCCAGACTGGCCCCGCCAGCACTGGTACCCAGTCCTAAGGAAGTTGTCTCAATACCCAGCCTGGACATTACCTCAAATTCCTCACTTACTGTCCCAACACAACAATCAGATCCTGCACAGCCAACTCAAGACCTTAAATCTGGCAGCATGGAGGATAATGTAGTCATTCAAAACACACCTCTCTCTAAAGTGGTGATGGATGTTATTTTGGAGGCCAGGAGGCCTAGTACCAGAAAATCTTATGCTGAGAAATGGATGAGATTCTGTGCTTGGAACCAGGCACAAGGGAGTGACATGACTGTACCAAATATTCCTCAGATTTTGCAATATTTAACTGAGATGCTGGACAAAGGCCTATCCTTTTCATCAATTAAGATTCATGCCTCTGTCATTTCAGCTCATTACAATACAGAACCACCTATTTTTTCTCATCCTTTATTAAGACAGTACCTCAGAGGAGCCAAAAACTCAAGGCCTCCAAGGAGATCACCAATACCTGCATGGGACCTCAATTATGTCTTGGAAAAACTCACCCTACCTCCTTTTGAGCCAGCCGCTACAGCTGATATAAAATTTTTATCATGGAAAACAGCTCTGCTCCTAGCAATAACCTCTGCAATACGAGTCTCAGAGCTACAGGCACTCATGGCTGTGGAACCATTTATCATTTTTCATCTTGATAGAGTTTCTCTGAGGACAAACCCGACCTTTATGCCTAAGGTAGTGTCCAGTGTGGCCCTTAACCAAACTATTAATTTGCCTACCTTTTACCCAAACCCACAGAATAAGGGTGAGCGACTTCTGCATTCTTTGGACATACACAGACAGCTGCTCTTCTACTTGGACAGAACCAAAGCTTTCAGAAATACTGAGCAATTACTAGTGGCATATGCTGCAGGATCTCAAGGAAAGGCAATCTCAAAGCAGACTATTTCAAAGTAGATAGGCCACTGCATTCGTTTCTACTATTCACAACATGGCAAATCAGTGCCTAAGGGCATTAGGTCTCATTCAACCAGAGCAGCAGCCACTCAGCAGCCTTCCTCAGAGGAGTACCAACCAAAGACATTTTAGAGGCTGCAACCTGGAGTTCAGTGCACACTTTTACAAAGCACTATCACTTACCACTCTACTCTAAATCCAGGGCAGGCTTTGCCACTGCAGTTCTGCAGGGCCTCATAGCTGCTCCTAATCCTATTTAGCTCCAGCCTCCCAACCTTAGCTTTGGGATTCAACCCAATTGTAATGACTGCAACAGTGAAACACGATGAACATAGTACAGTTGTGTACTTACCATAAATGTAGATGTTCGAGTGTATTCACTGTTGCAGTCCAGGTTACATTTGGGGCAAGAAAAACTGAAGAAAATGGCATCGGCTGCATCTTTTATACCCCTGGCGCACTGATGTCAGGGAGGAGGTGACAGCAACCAACGCCGGACCTAGACTTTGGAATTCAGGCCAACTGCGGGTAGCCTGCCAGCAGGATAACCCAATTGTAATGACTGCAACAGTGAATAAACTCGAACATCTACATTTATGGTAACTACACAACTGTACTTTGTCTGTAACCATAAGAAGAGGACCTGGAGTCCTTAGGGTGATGAAGGACTTTCAAAGTATGCATCACCATCAACATCTCCTTGATATTGATGTGTTTCTGTGTATCCTTGGGTCCCCAAGTGACCTGTACTTGCACTCCCATTGACACCACTCCTCAAGCAAAGTTGGATGCATCTGTCTGGACAAACTGTGCTGGAACAAGTGGGAAGAAAGGAAGACCTGGCTTAATACTCAACTATGCTTTCCACCACTGTAATCCTCATCTGATGAAGGGCAGCACCCACTGCTGGGATTCCATGGAATGCAGGTCCTGGGTCCCACAATTTCGTACATACCACTGAATTTTCCTCATGTAAAAATGGGCCAGTGATATCATGAAAATCACAGACACAATTAGTCCTAGAATTTTTGGAATTCTCTTGTCAAGGCAACTTTCCTCCTGGAAAATTCTTGAAACACCATCTGGTAGGACAGGATCTTGTCTTTGAGAAAACAGGCCATTCTTTTCTTGGTGTTGATTAAGCACTCAAGGAAGAAAAGTCTTTGGGAGGGCATCAGGCACAACTTCCTAAAGTTCAACTTGAACCGTAGCTCAGAGAGTAAGGTTGAGAACTTTTCTAGCAATTCCATTCACCTGGATACAGACTCTGCACAAATCAGCAAGTCGTCTAGGTAAGGAAAGAGGTAAATGCCAAGAGACAGACTGTGGTACACTACCGAGGCAAGATATTTGGTAAACACTCAAGATGCAGTGGATAACCCAAAGGCCAATGCAGAGAACTTATAGTTTGAACCAGACACAACAAATCACACATATCTCCTGAAGAGATGAAGGATGCATGTCATCATATCTCCACTGCTCAAGTCCAGGGTCACCATAAAGCAGTGGTCCAGCAAAACAGGAAGCACTGTCTTCAAGGTGAGTATCTTGAAGTTCAGGACCTTGACAAAAGTATTCAGAAAGGATGAGTCCAACAGAAGTCTCCATGACAGCTCTTTTTTTGGGATCCAGGAAAATTCTGGAGTAGAAACCTTTCATTCTTTCTGAAAGAGGGACCAGTTCTAGTGCCCCTGAGTTCAGCATTTGCCAGAGTATAAGAGAAAATAACAAAGTCTAGTCTGGTGGGTGAGGAGGAACCCCCTTGAACAGATGCAGTTGTTGCTTCTACTGTAATCTGTAACCTCTGTCAGTGACATTGAGCACTGATTTGTCGGAAACCACTGATGGCCAAGCCTCCTTGCTGAGATCTAACTTTTGAGAAAGAGCATGTTGAGGGGGACTTGAGAAAGACATGTACCATGCTTCAGCACAGTTATTTTTATAGGTTAGAAGGGGGTTATACTTTTTCCAGAAAGGAGTCCCACTTGTTAGGTTTGGAGGAGTTCTCATCCTGCCATTTCCTTTTGGTGCCGTGCTTTTTGTTCAGCTGAGACTTCGGTCTGTTGGGCCACAAAAAATGATTCTGCTTATTATAGGGAAATTTAGGAATATTGAACATTTTTGACACCTCTTGTATCAATTTACCTCTGTCATCCCAGCGCTTAAGGATTTGATTAGCTGCTGCAGCAAACACACAACAAGAATCAAGTGGAGCATTTGGCTGTGCAACCAAGTATTACTACTAATCACCACCGAAGTTGCTGCATTTCTAGAAACAATATCGTACACCTCTAAGGCACTCTTTAAAGCATGTTTAGACACTTGTGAAATGTTAGAAACAATATCTTCAATGCAGATGTTTTACTCAGCAAGTAAAGATGCAGCAAACTCATATACACTATAATTACCTCAACACAAACTTCCACATAAAATGCTAGTAATTAAATACTTTAAAAGATAACATGCTGGACTGTGCCAGCTTCTTTCCCTGAGATTCTAGCCACTTGCCTAGTTTGTCTGAGGGGACTGTATGATAATATACACTTTTTATTGGAAAAGGTCGCTGTGAACTCAGAAGCAGTGTTTGTAGACAAGTGGGCTTGGAAGCCAGACATGACCGAACACACTCTGAACTTCTTTAACACTTGTTCAGGCAGAGATTCATTCAGCACAGTAGAACTGCATGCATTCTTAAAAACATAATCCTAAGCTAGAATCAATGTAGGGAAGGTCACCACATCTGGAGCCTCATCCTCCAAAAGATAATAAACCCTGCTGATCTCGAGGGTAGCCAATAATTGTTCCCAAATGAGCACATCCCTAAATCTAGCCAGCATTTGGGAAAAAATAAAACATCTACTTGGGTTTCTGAACTTGTTCCTCCACAGAAGAAACTGACTAATCAGACTGTGACACCTCCAAAACCTCAGATCCTGGATCTCCTTCAAAATCCGTATCCTTGGGTGGCTGAACAGGGTAGGAGTGCAAGTGTTACTCATCACCTGGTATTACACCCCATAACCACCTGAACAATGTATCTAGCTATAGCCATCAGCTCAGATGGAAACACAGTCAGAGACTGTTGCACTGTACCGTGATGGGTCTTCTGTCTTTTTTTTTTTGTATGCACTATAGTAGTAATAGAATCCCTGGGGGGGTAAGTACCAACACTGGCAACAGATGCTGCACCTGACTTCCCCTGCACCTAAAGAGTTTGGTTCTCCTGCACCTGAACCAGGAAATGTTATAGCCTCAGAGGATGTGTTGTGGTACTAACACCGTACCAGGGGACCTGGAGGCAAAAGAAACAGTAGGGTCCAATAGCCTGCCCAAGGCTAATGCAGAGTCACAAGCAGTAGGATGAGGCATATTTCTTGATTTATTTCTATGTTTTTTAGGTGCACAAGGTGTAGATGGTGGTGAGGGGGTCACAGTTATCTGAGTCCATCAAGTCAAGAGACAAAAAAAGTAGTCAGATAAATACCAAGTACTGGCTGCATGGTCAGGACAGTAAAAATGGACAAAACCCACTATGCTCCCTCTAAATAGCAATCGGAAGTCTATTTCTGCAGGGAAACTATCTTGAACACTGCACTGAGTACAATGATAGTAGTTTCAATATACAAAATACAGGTCACAAAAGTCCTACAGTTTTAATAAACAATGGCTAATTTCATCCCCAAATGATTAGAAACAGCATAAAAACAGCCTTAGAGAAGGAATAAAGTGTAAAGTTATTAAAAATTTGTCACAAATGTTTGACATACAAAATGGCACCAAAATTGCAATTTAAATGAAAAAAAATGTTTAAAATGCTGTAAACATATTAGTCACCTCAAGTAATCATAACCCCAAAGGAAATAAACACCAAGTTTTCCTGGCAAAACTTTCAAAAGATGTTTTTAATCAATGGAAATAATTTATTATTTATTTACATTTGATAACTGGGTAATGTCCAACTGGGCCAGAAGCCCATTTTCAGTGGAGACCCGGGGAGAAAAGCTCCAAGGAAGATTACATAATTATACATTTGCACATATGACAATTACAATAGGAGTTCAAGTACAAGTTCATTGACAATTGTGTCTAAAAGCATATAACAATGGTAGTACAATAAGCTTACACTATTCATACAGACAAAACAAACAAAAAAAAAAAAATATATATATATATATATATATATATATATTTTTTTTTTTTTTTCAGGATAAAAATATCACAAACTGAAGCTAAGATGGCTCAATTGCCAAGAAATATTGACAATGGGAGGGGTAGTAAGGGGTAATAATAGATGTAATTAACTCACTGTTCTGGAAGCAGTAATGAGAGGAACTGTGCTAAAACAGCCTTAATATAGAAACTCTGTTAAACATTCACTAATGGTCATAAAAAACATTACAAGGGTTAAAAATCGACAGAAATCAAGAACTAGATTAATAAAAAAATTAGTATAAATCTTATAATGCAGGTAAAGGAAACTCCCAAGTACATACAAGTTTCCAATTGGAAAAAAAAAAAAAAGCAAGCAACACAGCAGAATACACTACTCATTCACTGAAAAAAAAGGCAGACGGAGAAAACAGAACTCAAAAGGGCTTCTCATCTGAGCTCAGCATTTGAAGAGACCCAGATTAAGGAGCAGTCTTCCATATCAATCTGTACGGTATTGTACAGATTGCTCAAAGGTGATCTGTGTCTCGCCTACAAGGCAATCTCGGACCCTGCCCTACTAGAGATGCTCCATATCTGTAAGTCTAACTCCTCGTGCATTACCTGCTCAAAAGACCTGAATCTGATATGCAACATCAACAAAATCTGCTGGAGAGACAGGTTTGTCTACCAGAGGCTGCCCTATCTTTGGAATAGATTTCCCATACACATCAAACAGAGTACCTCTCTGACCCTCTTCAAGCGCAACCTTGATTACTGGATGGGAAACCTCAGGTGTTCTCCCTGTGTCCCTCATTGACAGGGGTGACAAGTGCTGACTGAGCTTTCTTTCTGCAGATAAACTCTTGGCTGGGCTTGTAAGGGGCCCCAGGCCTATTAGCCTAGTAACCTCCTATGATCCAAGAGATCCTTGTCTTACTATGGCTCTTACTATGGCACTAGAAAACTGAAAGGATCCTGTCTGGGTCTGTAAGGTAGTCCCTATACTGCCAGGTGATTGGTCCATCACACCTAAATACAGGCAGTGGGAGGGACTCTGAGCTTTGTATTGGCAGACTGCCAGAGGAAGGATAGCAGGGCACTATTACCCATATGACAGTAAGACGGTCTGTTTGTTGAATACCACCTTGGACTAGTTAATCCATACTCTCACTTTGAGGTCAAATATCCTTGACCTGGTCCTCACAAATATGGTGTAATGTTGCACCCTCTCTAGTGTAATGCCCTCCCTGCTCAGGTAAGACTATAAAGCTATCTCATGTAAAGTAAAGGTAAAACCAGGGACACCGGTTAATCCTATAACTTTTAGAAACTATTCTATTGCAAACTTCTTACAACTAAAAGATACTCTGGAAAAATGTCAAGCATCCCCCCCATCCTAAGAACAAAACTGCCTATGAAGAATCATTCAAAGAAATCCTGTATAATCACATTAACAGCTGCATAGAGATAGCTGTGCCTACCCAGATTAAGCATGGGATCAAATCAAAAACAAACCAATCTCAATATCAATAGGTAGCACAACAAAAAGAAGAAATTCATTGCAAAAAAGCAACTCAGAGGGGTAATCAAGTCTACCAAAATGAACTTTGAGGTAAAATTATCCTTCTAGGCCAAGGCAATTAAAAAGCTTTCTTCAACTACGTCTGTAGCCTCAAAGACAATATACATCAATGCAATGAATTAACTGTAAGTGGTGCTACCTATACAGAGCCAGATGATATAGCAAAACTCCTGGTAGACAAATATGGCTCCAATTTTACTCCCACTCTCCCAGCCAGATGCCCTTCAGGAAACACTCACATCCATAACTCCCCCAACTATCACTACAGAACAGGTAATCAAGGTGCTGTCTGAGGCCAAGAATGCTGTATCGATTGGTCCTGATAAAATCCCAAGATACATCCTTAATAGCATGAAACACAAACTATTGTTCCCACTACAATCACTATTTAACTGCAGCCTCCAAACATGATTTGAGGCAAACAAATAGAGGACTGAAATAGTTATCTCACTGCACAAGTTCGGGTTATCCATAGACCCAGGGAATTATTGACTCCATATACCTGAGTAGCCTCATATGCAAAGCTATGGAGAGAATAATCAAGGATATCCTAAATTAAGACATAAGTAACCTACAGACATTGGACCTAAATAAATTTGGGTTTGTCAAGGGCAGGTCTTGCATACTTAATTAAGAGAGTCACCAAAGCAATGGACAGGGGAGACTGGTGCATACTGCTTACCTCAACCTGGCCAAGACATTTTACACAATACCCGACTAAGGCATTGTATAAAGCCTCACTAAACTAGGCATAAACACTGTCATCACTCCCTGGATAGCCAGCTGGCTTACAGATAGAACCCAAGAAGTCAGAATAGGGGAGTTAACTTCCACAAAAAGGCCATTTACTAGTGGGGAGCCTTATGGAACAGTGCTGGGTCTGCTCCTGTTTGGCATATACTTCTCTGAGGTCAAGGCTAACGTCAAGGACCTCTGGTTGACCAAGGTCACTGATGACTGCAAACTGGGTGCAGTCACCGAATCCCCCAAGACACAAATACTCTCCAAGGAGGCCTGATGCAGACTAATAACTGGTGCTTGAGTCATGGTCTAAAACTCAATGCCAAAAAGTGGTAGCTCCTTTTTGAAAGATGGCCACTCCAGCAAACAGTTCATAGGTTCATAGGTAGGTACTAGGCTATCAGCCCTGGGGCTTATACAAGCCCAGCCAAAAAGGTACCCTGGCTTTTGCCACCCAAGAAAATTATTTTCCTGTGCCACTGTCTAGCAGAGCCACAGAGGTGATCCCCGGGGTGAATTTCCTATTTCCCATCCAATCATCAAGATTTTTCTTGAAGAGTATTGATGAGGAGCTTTGTTTGAGTTTATTCCAGAGTATGGGAAGTCTCTGGGACAGGAATCTATCCCTCTGGCATGTTCTGTTTATTGTGGTGACAAAGTTTAGGTCCCTAGAGTGTGTAGCTTGGAGGGACTGGGATTTCTTTAAGTGGGGCATGTCCAACAGCTCTGGGTTTGACATAGCTTTGTATGTTAGGCAGAGATCATCTCTGAGTAGGCGATATGCGACGGAGTAAAGCTGGAGTTTTTTGAGATGGGCTGCGTAGGGCATCTGTTTGAGGCTGGTAATCCTCTTTGTGAGGTATTTCTGCGGCCTTTCCAGTTGTTGTAGATGTCTTGTGAGGTACATACCAAAAGGCCGTTGTACTCTATAATGGGTCTAATGAGTGATGAGTACAAGGGAACAATGACCTCTTTTTTTCTGGATGAGAAACCTTTTGTGATGAGGTGTGCCACATAGAAGGATTTCCTGACTACTGTGGTGATGTGATTATTAAAGGAGAGACTATTGTCCACCTGTGTCCCAAGGTCACTTATCAGACTTTCAGTGTTAAGTATACTATCATCTATGTTGTAGTTCATGGGTACAGAGTTTTTAACAAAGGGGATGACAATGCACTTTTTGGCACTGAGCTTGAGGCCATGGCTTTGACACCAGGCATCTGTCTCAGTGAGGCCCGTTTTTTAGGATGTCCACATCGTTAGGAGTTTCGATTATGGCTCCTAGTTTGCAGTTATCTGCAAACTTCATTAGCCAAAGACCTTCTGTGTTAGCCTGTACTTCAGAGAAGTAGATACCAAACAGGAGAGGACCCAGGACTGAACCCTGTGGTACTCCACTTGTCACTGGTCTGAAGTCGGATTTGGAGTCTGCTACTTTCACAGTGTGTGTTCTGTCAGTGAGCCAGTTGGCAACCCATCTTGTGACATAGGGATTTATACCTAGTTTAGTGAGTTTATCTATAATTCCAGAGTGGGGGATGGTGTTGAAAGCCTTGGCAAGATCTAGATAGGTTGTGTGAACCACCTTACTTTTGTCTACGGCTTTGGTGACTGCTTCAAAGAAGTCTATCAGGTTTAGGAGACATGATCTGCCTTTTACAAACCCGAACTGTGTGGGATCCAGAGTTTGGAGATTACCAATGTCTTTGTTTATACGTTCCATGATGATACATTCCATGGCCTTGCAGACCAGGATCGTCAGGCTAATGGGGTTGATAATACATCCTTTACAGTAGTCTCTGTAGTCAGTGATTTGGGAATGCATGTAGACAGTGATTTGGCATTTCACTGTCATGTGTCCACTGTAGTGAGGAAATCATTCTGTGTTGCACAATTTAGAAACAGGGGTATGGCATCTAGGTCAAATCATGTCATTGTTCCACTGTACTTCACTCTCAGATCAATCAGTGAGTACAATGTCCCCATTGATATGTACCTGGCCAGGCATATGCAGCAACCAGAGGGTCCACAGGTATTCTTCACAAAATGAATATATGGTGCTGAAAACAAGTCCTATGAGAACTGCCTCAAAGCGTTGTCCTTATATTCAGTCTCCAACAGGCTACTATGAGGTAACTTATGCCTGACGTAAAAAACATCTACCAGTTCAGCCATAACAGACATGTTGCACATCTGTAAAACAAACAACATCAGGAACACCTAATCCAGGGACCACTTCAATTGCAACATAAATAAAACATGCTGAAGAAAGAGTCATGTGTCTCAGAGGCTCCACCTTCTCTGAAACAGGGTTCCGGTTCCCTTGGAAACAAATACCTATCAAATTGAATTGTGAAGCATGGCTAGGCTTCAAAAGGCCTCCTGGGTCAATAGCCTATTATATTCTACAATAATACATAAACTTCTATATACGTGTGAAATATGTGCATATAAGATACCACGTTGACAGGCTGAGAAAAGTTCCTTAAATGTATTCTATTGCTTATGATATGGGATGGTAACTTACTTAACCAGTGTCATGCTAGCAGCTGCAGGTAAATTCAGTAAAGAGATGCCTTTTAAGTGAGTCATTGAAGCTTTAATGGTTTCTAGGTTTCTGATGTTAGTAGCAGGTGGTTCTAGGTAGCAGGTCCCAGCCTAGGGTAGGCTCTCTCCCCTACAGCAGTTTTAAATGGAGGGCACACTAGAGAGAAACTGCTGTCCTGTATACTTCTGAGTACATAAGGGCTGTCTTGTAAAGGTAGTTTCACTCTTAAAGGGGAGCAATGACCATGTTTTAGAACCTTGTAAATTAGAGTACTTAGAAGAAAAGTGGTCCAACTGGAATTTTTTGGCAAACTGCAATGGTTCATCTGTGGTTATGTTAATAGATTGAATCTGCAGATTTTATTCTCAGCAGTCTGCATTCTGTGAGTATTGTGGGCTGAAAGCATATTGAGAAAGGGAAGGCCATATTTTAGTTTGAGTATTAAAATGTTTTTAGAAATGGTCCTGCAAGCAATGAGTGAAATGAGGTGACTGATCTTCTAGCTTAGGTTTAATAGGACTAGTTGGGTGGCACAGAGGTGCAGTTGATAGCAATGTCAACTCACAGCAAGATATTCTCTGGTTTTATTTTCAACTGGAGTGCCTCCCATATGAGGTCTGCATGTCCTCCCTGTGTTTGCTTGGGTTTCCTCTGGGTGCTCAGGTTTCCAATCACATTCCAAAGATGTGCAGTAGGTGGATTGGGCACACTAAATTGGCCATAGGTGTGAGTGTGTGTCCAAGTGATTGTGTGTGGTATGGAACAACAGCCACGGCAGGGCTAGCCACCTGGTTGTGTGAACCTTGGCTGTAGGTAATTATCACTGTTGAAGTGGCACCCTGACCCCATGTGCAAAAATGGGAAAAGGGGGTATGGATGGATGGATGGATGGACAGATGGACTTTATTAGTTACAAGATATGTATGCATGGAAAAGGAAATGGTTAGGGGGATGAGTATTAGAGCTAGGTACCTCTGCTCATTGGCATTAATTACTATGCTCTTATCAAGTTCTGTTATGAGAATAAGAGAGGTGGGTAGTAATTTCTAGGCTGAGGCAAGTATCATGACATTGGTTTTCTTAGGGTTAATTGGTAATTTGTTAGAAGTGGACCCATTTAAGTGAGTGAAATTGTCCTGTACCTTGGTTTGCAGATCAGGGTGGCTAATACTGCATTGCAGGAACAGCATATCATCTGCATACATTATTAATTTGAGATCTGGTAATTACAGAGGGAGATCATTGACAAGGAAAGAGGACAGGACAGGAGAGAAGTGAAGAGATGAGAGAGACTTGGAAGATTCTGTCTTTTAGACAGCAATGAAACCAGCAAATAGTGCCATCTCCAAAGTGGAGTCTTCTGAGTTTGTTGAGAAGAAGGGTAGGGTTAACTGTTTCAAAAGCTCTCTTCATGTCAACAAACAGACCTGTAGTAATAAGTCCCTGATTCAGATTGCAATAAATGGTGTCAATGGCCATTACTAGGGCAGTAGAAGTGCTGGAGGCATTGCAAAAATCATGCTGTGCATCACATAACAAGCCATAGCTGTTAAACTGCTCAATTATAATAGTATAAAAGATTTTCAAATATCTTGGTAATAAGGCACAAGGCAGAAATATGTCTGCAGTCCTTCAGCCCGTTAGAAGTGACTTTAGGTAGAAGTATTATAACTGAGGGCTTGAATGCTGGTGGGAAAGTGTCTGAGGCAAAAGAGAGGTTAAAGATTTGAGTAAGGGGTTTAACGATTTTTATTTCACCACAAGCCTTAGGAAGATGGGATGGTTTGCTGGACTTAGATCCTGAACTGTAGTTGAGAAGTAGAGTCTTGATCAGTTTTACTGAAATTTCATAGAAGTAAAAGTTTTTTCCATAAGAAGCTATACAGTACAGATCAGAGGATGAAGGTTCTTGATTTTTGATGGTGGAGGAATGACGCTCGTCCCTCTTAATATAGATGACAAACAGGAGGAGTAGTTCATTTGTATGCTTTATTACATAGAAACACATCAGGATGGATAGCAGCTTTACAAAATATAAACAAACATTAATAGACAGACTACACAGACATACATGTTTACATCTCAACAGCTTACTACAAAATGGCATTCAGGCTCGCATGTCCTCAGTATTTATACACTTGTGCAAGCCTCTAGAAAGCCTCTTAAAGTTGTACACACACACTGATCTACAGTGAGTAAATTGTTGGAAAGGCTTTAGATGACTTGCTTAAAGTAGTTTGCAAAAAGTGAGCATAGTCATTTGCAAAGGTGGAATGATTCAGTGTAATTGTTTCAGTTTTGAACAATGCTGAACACGCAGCAATGCTGGTTAGAGTAACATTTACAGTTAGTCCAAATGCCTTGATCTTATAATTGTGTACATTTTTAAGTTAAGTTAATTGGTATGAAGTGAATGCTCAGTGTTTTCCCACAGTTAACAATAAAACAACAAGTCAATATACTAGGCATCTATTACACTATTAGGAAAGAAAGAGAACAGAATGGGTCTGAAACTGCACCCTTGTGGAACACTTCAACTTTATTTGAGAGATGAAGCCCTAAATGATGAAATAAAGTAAATCAGTATTAAATATTCTTAGATTATGCTATTTGTTAACATGTTTGAAGTGTTTTTTAAATTACAAACATCCTGAGTTAATATAAAATTAAGAATAAATAATTGTGAAATACTTTCAGGCTAAATGTGACAAATAGCAGTTGGCTCAGAGTGTTAAGGCTTTTGACCTGTAGTTCCTATAGTACAGGACTTGAGTCCCTCATCCACCATTTACTTACTATGTGACCTTGAGCAAGTCACTTAACCAGACAGTGTTTGTGGCAACTGGGAATTTGGGCTAGGCTCCTCAAAGGTTCCCCGGACAACAAGCCTAGTAACTACCTATGAACCTATAAATGCAATAAAACTAATTTAAATGGCATTATAATACAAACAGCTACAGAATGTCCAGATTCTTGCTTCATATTTTTGGACTGTTCCACATAAATTCTGTGGTTTTCTGACAAATCATTACTACCAATTCATCCCATATTTCACAACTGGACAATTCTTCTACTGCACCTGGATAACCTTATTTGATAACATTATTTCTGGACATCCAACATTTCACATCTATACTCCATTACCTGTATTTCTCCTCTCAATTACAGTTTTATTACCCAGTCTGTACTATACTGGTTACCCACCACAAGAATTATGTTATACTGCTCTGTATATTTTTATGCTGCATTATGATGTTCTTTATATGTATGTATGTTATGTGAAAATCTTGTAATATATTTCTTACATGTCATTGATATATTTGTAATTTGTAAGTTTAATTGTCTGTAACATGATATTTGGAGCTTTTCTCCCTGGGACTCCACTAAAAATGGGCTCTTCCTGGCCCAGTGGACTTCTCTGGTCATCAAACTGAAATAAATAAATCATTGTGGATTAAAATCAGTAAATAATAGCAGACTTTTGATTTTCGGACTCGGTATTTTTCAGAAAATGCAAGCTAATACAAAACACGTTATTCTAGACACTTTCTACATTTAAAAGAGCAATGTTTAAAATTTGTCCCTGATTTTTGGCCATTATTTTTACGCTTTGTCCCGAATTATTGCACTAGGAGGTCGAGCAGTATGACTTCAACTCAGAAACATCTTGGCTTTCTGAATATCTTAAATAGCAAATTCCAGTAAAAATGAGGAATGCCAGAAAATAATAGCAGTTCACAAAGTCCCCAAAAGACCACTGTTGGGAAGATGACACACAGTCTATTGAAGGTATACTGTTTCCACAATAAAATGTTACAGCAGCAATATGGTAACGGCTTACCAGCTACAATTATAAAATAATTAACTGCCAATAGTGTCAGCAGTGGTAAGCATAACATCCAGATTTTGTTTTTCCAGTTCTCCCACAATGCAGCAAACTGTCCCAAAGTCCTCCAGGCAAATTGGAACACCATTCTTATCCACCCTCCTCAAAATGGACATAGAAATGGAGATAATTTTTGCACGGTGGCATACCATCCTGAATAAAACAAGAAGGACACAATTAGTAATATCGCCTATGGCAGAAGGGTTTACGGAGGTAACTACAGAACCAGAAAACCACCCCACGCCCAAAGTCTAGTCACTCTTATTAATTGAGTCAGATTGTAAGTCATAAGCATCCCTTTTAAATCACATGAACCTGATCTAGATTAAGCATGAGTATATTACTTGCAATTAATAAAGCAGAATACAGCATACTTAAACTTTATACTTACACTTTACTAAAACTTTAGATATAAATAATAATACAGATAAGTTAACCAGAACTGGTAATAAACACTTACAAACTCTTCACCAGATCAAAGCAATAATACATTTTCAATGCCCTGCCTGACATCACAACTGGAGCATCAGTGGCAGCTTACAAGCAGGCTGCCATCTCAGTATGAATAGTAATATTTATTTATTTGTTTGTTTGTTTCTTTATTGACATTTGATTACTGGAAAGGTCCAGCTGGGTAGAAGCACATTTTAGCAGAAGCCCAAGATTAGAAAACATTTTAACAACAATAATTTTACAATCTACAAAAACAAATCAAACATATCTGCAGTTTAAATAATTATAATGAATTAGTCATAGTATAAAAACATTGGTTAATAATCAGTACAAGGTATATGACAATCATTTAATATTTAGAGAAATTATAGACAGTTTGTAGAGCAATTAAAGGTAAGTTAGTGTAATGCAAATAGGAATTGCAATATGAAGCGAGGGGAAAATAGGCTTGTGGTTCATTTAGAGAGAAAGTCATAGAAGAGAATTAGATAGCAGTAAGGAAGTAAGTGAAAAAGGGACAGTAACAAGGTATAAGGAATGAAAATATAATTGTTCATATTCGGGGATATAGTTCATCCTGGATTTGAGCAAGAACAGAGCAAGATTTTAGCTAGGAAGTCTTTCAGAGTGGTTTTGAAAGATGGGAGAGAGTGTATAGACCTAATGGATACACATAAGGAATTCCAGGCCTTAGCAACCCTGTACAAGTACAGACAATGCCCAGCATATTTGCTAGGTTTGTAGACAGACAAGAATTTTTGGTCAGTGGATCACAATGACCAACTGGGAATACAGTTGTGTAGAATGTTTTTTAGTGCTGGACAGGCAGATAGATACTGGATAATTTTATAGATGGTAAGAAGTTGCATATGTTAATAATATGGCAGTTCTAACCAGTTTAGACTTTTCAGTGCTGCACAGTGGTGGTGGTTTCTGAAAGTGTTATGGGCTGGAAATTTAACAACTTTGTTATGGTATTATTCAAGTTTTAATTTTTGTGAAGCCTGGAGGTCAGTAAAGATGGGAGTGCCATAAAGAAGAGTGAGGAGGAGATAAGTAGTGGCAAGTGTAGTTTTAGTTGTGTCAATGAGGGAGTTTTTGGCTCTGTAAAGCATCCATTTATGATGAGGTTTTCTTATACAATTTTGTATATGCAGGTCGAATGTAAGATTACCATCCACTATCACATCCTAATAGTTTGCTATGAGATGTGACTTCAGTGGCTGTATTATGAAGAGAGAGAAGACTTTAAATTTAGTTTTTTTTCATAAGAGAGGGATTTGGGGGGAAAGTAGTAGTTTGGTCTTTTTTGGTGTGAACATGAGTTGTGAGTTACAAAGACATGTTTCATTGGCTGCTAAAGCTTTCTGAGTAATTTTTTGGAGGTATATCATGTTGTCAGATGTACAAATAAGAGTGGAGTCATCTGCGTATTGTATGTTTATATTACGGTAGCCTGTTTTGTGGAAGTTTAGAGGGTATTGGTGAAAATGTTAAAGAGGAGGGGACCAAGGATAGAGCCTTGTGGTACACCTGTGGTGACTGGCAGGTAAGGAGAGAGCAGACAGTGCCATTCTACTGACTGATACCTATTGGACAGGTGAACCACAGAAGGGTGAGCTGAGAGAGACCTAGCCCAATTCGGGTTTGTGAATGGCAGATCATGCCTCCTGAACCTGATCGACTTCTTTGAGGCAGTCACCAAAGCCATAGATGAGGGTAAAGTGGTTCACACAGCCTATCTTGACCTCACCAAGGCTTTCAACACCATCCCCCATTCTGGAATTATAGCTAAACGCAATAAACTAGGCATAAATCTCTACGTCACAAGATGGGTTGCCAACTGGCTCACTGACAGAACCCACACTGTAAAAGTTGCAGACTCCAAATCTGACCTCAAACCAGTGACAAGTGGAGTACCACAGGGTTCCATCCTGGGACCGCTCCTGTTTGGTATCTACTTCTCTGAAGTACAGGCTAACACAGAAGGCCTCTGGATAACGAAGTTCGCAGATGACTGCAAACTAGGAGCCATAGTCAAGTCCCCAAATGATGTTAACATCCTACAGAAGGGCCTCTCTGAGACAGATGGCTGGTGTCAGAGCCATGGCCTCAAGCTCAATGCCAAAAAGTGCACTGTCATCCCCTTTGGTATAAACTCTGTACCCATGAACTACCACATAGGCAGCAATCTACTTAACACCAAATGCGTGATAAGAGACCTTGGGACCCAGGTGGACAGTAGTCTCTCCTTTGATAGTCACATCGCCACAGTAGTCAGGAAGTCCTTCTACGTGGCACACCTCATCATAAAAGGGTTCTCGTCCAGGAAAAAAGAGGTCATCGTTACCCTCTATTCATCACTCATTAGACCCATTATAAAGTACAATGCCCCTTTTGGAATGTACCTCACAAGACATTTGCAGCAGTTGGAAAGGCCACAGAAGTACCTCACAAAGAGGATTACTGGACTCAAACAAATGCCCTACACTGACCGCCTCAAAAAACTCCAGCTTTACTCCGTAGCATATTGCCTACTCAGAGGTGATCTCTGCCTAACATATAAAGCTATGTCAAACCCAGAGCTGTTGGACATACTACACCTAAAGAAATCCCAATCCCTCCAAGCTACACGCTCTAGGGACCTAAACCTTGTCACCACAATAAACAGGACATGCTGGAGGGATAGATTCCTATCCCAGAGACTTCCCATACTCTGGAACAGGCTACCCATCTATGTCAAGCAAAGTTCTTCATTAGCACTCTTCAAGAAAAATCTTGATGAGTGGATGGGAAATAGGAAATACACCCCGGGGATCACTTCTGTGTCTCTGCTCATCAGTGGCACAGGAAAATAACTTTCTTGGGTGGCGTAAGACAGGGAACCTTGTTGGCTAGGCTTGCATAGGCCCTTGGGCCGATAGCCTAGTACTTACCTATGAACCTATGAACCTGTAAGACATTTGAAGTAGAAGCTGGCTGTGACAAACTGTGTCAACGTTTGTTGAGAATGTAATACTGATTTGATCTGATGAAGCGTTCACACAAGAAAGACCTTAGCACCATAGCTCTCAACCTGTTAGCACAAAAAAATCTAGACAAAGCCAAAAATAATGGGGGACAAAGCATCCAAAATAGGAACAAATTTTAAATATTGCTCTTACAAATGTTGAAAGTTGCTAGAATAAAAGGTCTTCTGTTACCATGCATTTTCTAAAGAATATGAAATCTGAAACTCAAATGCCTGTCATTATTAAGTTAATTCAATCCTCACTGATTTGCCACAAAAATACAGAAAACTTCAAATTTTATGAGGGAACACACCAAAAGTATGAGGCAAAAATCTGGTCATTCTGAGAAAATCTGGACAGTTGAGAAATATACTTAGCACCAGTTTTAGTTAACTTGTTAATATTTTATTATTTTAATCATGGTGTGGAGTTTTAAGAATACCGTCTTATTTATTTAGTTAGTTAGTTATCATTTTTGCATTATTTATATAGCTGTTGTTGTTGTGTCTTTCGGCTTTTCCCGGTTAGGGATCACCACAGTGGAACTCCAGTCCGCTAATGATTGGCAGTTGATTTTTACGTGCTGAGTTGCCAGCCCTAACGCACAAACTTCAATGAAGATACACCCATTCACGCATGTCTCCACGCAGAAGATGCTCTAGCTTAGACTCGAACCGGTCAGCATCTTACTGTGAGGCGACAACGCTACCGTAGCTATTCCTTACAAATTTATAACTAGCAGCTAGTCATTCTTACTTGTCACTTGTACATATTTTGGTTTCTCATTTGGTCAGCTGTATATATGCACATTTAGCCAGCATGTATTAAGATTCCCTGCAATGATTTTCATGAACCATAGATGGCCAGTACACAGGTATTTGTTACAGAAATGGAATTCTTTTTGTATGCTTGTCGTCCTGCCTTATATATATATATATATATATATATATATATATATATATATATATATATATATATATATATACACATATATATATATATATACACATATATATATATATATATATATATATATATATGTATATTATATATATATATTTGCTTAACATCTTTTTATTAATTGCAAAGGGAACAAACCAACATACCAGCATAATACATTTTTGAGTAATGAACATGAGACAACACTGCTTAGTTATTAAATGATCATGGCAATATTATCAAAAACTATTTACATTATCAAACAAAACATTCTACTCTCAGATTATATATTACTGCTTTATAGTTATGAATTTATAGAGCGAAGGTTGCAGATTTTTTTAACAAAACAACCAAAAGCGGTGGGTTTGATATCTTGGGATAATAATGTCATACATTCAAGAGTGCCAGATGTGAGAAGTCATGGCTTGGCCATTAACACAGTATGAATTTACTAACAATAAAAACTACATTAATGAATATAAAACAGAACAAATTACTATTTATCAAATTCTTTACATTACTGTTTCATAATTAAAAAAAAAAAACAGTTTGAAACCTGCAATATAAACTGTGTGTCTCTGCCTGGTACTGTGTACAGTAAATTGTTATGTCACTTACCCGAATTTTTCAAGGGGCGATCTTTGCCCTGTCACAAATAATGTCTGCTCCTTTTTGTTCAGGCAATGTCATGAACTGTGTTGGGAACTTACTCTAAAGACAGGAAGTCTCTGCTTTACCCACTGTAGCCATTCTGTAAGAGGTTATATTGCGCTGATTATCCCTTCACCAATTCTATATGCAAAGCTGCATTTTATTTAAATGTACTGCACAGTTAGTGCTCTGGGAGGTTGTTCTACCTTGATCTGTTGTTATCAGTTGATCGCAGACTATCTCAAAAAACTCCAGCTTTACTTTGTCGCATATCGCCTCCTCAGAGGCGATCTCTGCCTAACATACAAAGCTATGTCAAACCCAGAGCTGTTGGACATGCTCCACGTAAAGAAATGCCAATCTCTCCAAGCTACACACTCTAGGGACCTAAACCTTGTCACCACAATAAACAGAACATGCTGGAGGGATAGATTCCTGTCTCAGAGACTTCCCATACTCTGGAACAAACTACCTATCTATATCAAACAAAGCTCCTCATTAGCACTGTTCAAGAAAAATCTTGATGATTGGGTGGGAGATAGGAAATTCACCCCGGGGTTCACTTCTGTGGCTCTGTTTGACAGGGGCACAGGAAAATAATTTTCTTGGGTGGTAAAAACTAGGGTACCGTTTGGCTAGGCTTATATAGGCCCTGGAGCCAATAGCCTAGTATCTACCTATGAACCTATGATGTTTAAAATTGTGTATAATGTTGCCGAATTTTCACTCTGTACAGAATATAAGGCATGTCCTCCCTTTTAGGTATACATTTTGGTGTTTATTTCAAACTGTGTGACACTGCATTTCATTTGTTCTTCACATATAAATACACATTAGTCTGGTACAGGTAATTTAAGTCTATGACATACTAATGAACTTTATCTTCTAATCTAGAGTTCAATTCTCACAGCCTCTTTTTTCCCTACTGTGTGACTCTAAACAGGTCACTTAACCAGTAAGTGCTCTAGGGTTTCCTCTGAAAAGAGGCTTGTGCCTTGTAAGTAGGCCCAATTTAAACAAAAATCTTATCTTATTTTCCGAAATGCAACCCTTTAAAGTGCTTTTGGGGATAGGCACAGTTTATGTATGTATTTAATGTTATTTAATTTTATTTATTTATTTATGTTTTAATTAGTGGTTGTAGCCTATTTTCAAAGGAGATCAAGTAATAAAAGTACCAGATACAAAAGTAATGGTTAATTTAAGAAGCTAACAGTTTGTACTCTAATATCTGTATACATAGCAGAATAACAATGCAATGGAGATACACACACACACACACACACACACACACACACACACACACACACACACACACACACACACACACATGGCAAGCAAGTAATTTCAGCAGTTTGTAATTTTCACAATTGCCACCTTATAAAAGGCAGGGACTTGTACAACTATGCTACTGAAGCAATACAGTGAAATAATGTTTGATGGTAAACAGATACACATTGTTATCAGGCTTAAGTATGGTAACAGATCAGAACATTTACAATGTCAGATAAGTCTGATAAGCAAAATGCATCTTGGCAAGCATAAACAGTTGTAGAAGCTGACAGTGATAAACCTGATTACCAAGCTGTGTTTAGTAGTATAAATGGTTCCATACCATTCACTGAGAAGAGACTGTCTAGGGTATTATTAAACTATGTACATATAGACATACATACATTACAGAATATTGGTACTGAAGATACACTTTTATCTGCATTACAGAATAAACAACAACATATTTCTTCTAAATAATATTATTTTAATTGTCTTTTAAATACAGATAGGCCACTAATATTAGTAGTAATATTGCAAAGTAGTTTGTTCCCTAAGTTCCCAACATTAGTTTTTCAACAGAGTTTTTGGTCACATATATATAGTTTTTTCAACAAAGAATCTCTGTAAGAGTTGTTGGTCAGAGATACAGTTTTTTCAACAGTGACTCTCTCTAGGGTTGTTGGTCAGAGATATCTTTATATCAGTTCTTTGTAATAAATGGGTCTGGGACACAGCTGGTTACTTCTTTTTGAATTAAATTTACATGCTTCCTTCTGTCTGTGCTGTTTTGTTGGATAGTAGACACAAATAAAAGAGACTTCGAGAAAAGTAGTGGGTGTAGAATCCATTCACAGAAATGAGTGAGACTGAATAATGTTCATAAGGCTTACTGCAGGACACTGGAGAACTTAGTCACATCTGCACAAGAGGGATGGATGCAGAAAATGTTTGAAAGACTCGCACAGAAACGGGAAACGATGATGCTCAACGCCAGAACATCTGATGGATCAATATGTATTATCTGCAAATACCTTTCCTTGCCATATCATAGTTTGAGTTCCCCATATATTTACAGCAGTGTACTTTCTGTCTTTGTTCTCTCTGCTCCAGAAAGAGATATAAACGCCTGATAAGATTAGGATAGCATTATCGTGTCAAAAGGAAATAGTCGTGATGTATTCTCGGATACAACATAGCCATGTTATAACTAGGTAAGTGTCCCTGTTGTGTCCCCTCCTCAAGTACAGCACTGCAGCATCACAAGTGCTCAGGAGAACATAATCAGCAAAGGCACCTTCCTTCCAAGGAGAATGAGCACACACTTTGGCCATCCAAAGCAAAGAATTGAATGTTCACTCATGAGATGTTTACTGGCCCACTCAAAGACTCCTGGGGGATTATTTTTGTCTAAAGAAGTTGGTAACCTTAGGTAATGCAAAGGCAAAATCCAAGATGTATGTTTGTTCGAAACAAATTATTTTTTAACAAGAACTAACTCTTTAAGCAAATAAGTTGCTCATTCAGTTATTACCTGAGCAGATCTAATATGTATAAAAACAATTTGAATTCTTTCTTGTGATCAGTAAACAATGCATATTCAGATTTGTTGTTATCAGTTGGTTACCGGCTGAGTGAACTAACTCATATATACCAACTTTCAGGTAGGACCCAGAAAAAAACAAAACAAGATTACAGTGTAGCAGAAAACAAGAATAAAGTACATAAACATTGTACAGCTCCAACCAAAATCAGTCATAACACGTTTATTTATTGGTTAGGCAATGTTTGTTGCATTTTGTGGTACTTATGTACTGCCGTAGGTAGTTACTAGGTATGAGGTCCACGAGACCATTAAGGATCCTAGCCCAGTTGCTCCAAAGCACTGTCTAGTTAACTGACTTGTTCAAGGTCATGCAGCAGGCAACTGAAGGTGGAAAGGATCAAACAGGAAGCAGCTAAGTAACTACACGGAGCTTTAGTCTTCTGCACTAACTGCCATGTATATGTAAATTGACAGTTTATACACCCATGCTTATACCTTAACAAGGGCATAGGCTTTTTTTTTTTTTTTTTTGGCAAAGTTTGAATATCCTAAAATGATTCCAGCTAGTATCTCTTTTTGTTCTTATTAACTTTGACACATGGCAATATAACAACTGAGGTTTATTTATCACATGTATTATTCTTCCCTAAGGTACTGTGCATTGCACCACATAATTAAGGAATGAAAGGAAATGAGGGGGCTATCTCTTTAAAACTACAGATAATTCATTTGTCTTATATTCCAGAACATATTGTTTAGCACTGACTGTTTCTGCTGCCCGTAAACTATGTTCAAAACTATAATGCCAGACAGTTTTACTGCTAACATTCATTCTTCCATCAGTGTAAAACAACCCTAATGTCTGACAACAATAAGAAATAAGGCTTTGTTATCCTTGATTGATTTCGCAGTGAAGGTGTTTTCATATATGTATATTCAGGTCCGCTGTTACTCTGTTTGTCAGAGCATGAGTCTGTAGATGGTGATAGCAATATGTAGCCAATAAAGCTGTCACATTCCAAATAATAAGTGTGGTTCTGTTTCTGTGTTTGTCTAGGAAGATATAGGATAGACTGGCACAAAAAACACTAGATGAAACAGCAGCAGCTTTTCATGAGGCTATTAAGAAGGAAATTGCATATCAAACACAAAACATCTTTCTCCTGTTAGTTATACTTTTCTTTTCAGACACTTGGAGCAGACAAACCAGATGCAAACAACTTTGAAAATAATTTCAATGAGGAATAATTTAGCTTGTGTGGCAGGAGTTAAGTGACAAAACAGAATTTTGCAAGGATGTTTAATGAGGAAAAATAGTACATCAGAAATCAACAGACTACACTAAATTTAACATGAAATAATATCTAAAAAAACGTACACAAGCTATGGAATACAATGTGCAGTGATTCTGAGTACCTTGCCGTCGCATATCAGAAACAAACAAAAAAAGAGTCATTTTAAAGAAATGGGGTGTATATTTGGAACAACCTTCCTGGAGAAATTACTGTACCCAAAACTGAAGGTAATTCAACAATGCGCAGCAAAGATGTTAGCAAGGTCTAAAAGGTGAGGTGATAGAAGAAGTCAGCTTTGTTTTAAGACTTTGCTAGCTGTGTATATCAGTAGACATACAGCCTAAGGCAGATTGATATACTTTGTTTCCATTATAGTGTACATTGTTTTAGTATTCCATTCCTCCCCATACTTTTTTATTCCATGCCTTCTACCTAAGAATGCTGTTTCACTTGCTAACTTGTTAAGGGCAGTGCAGTCTGCAGTTTATTATAATTGTTAGATGTTTTAGTGCCTAAGAAGCCTAATTCTGTATAAGTTTGTGTCCATCAATAGCCTCTTGCAAACTGTGACAAGTCCACTATCTTGGATCACTCCACTTGTATCTAGACAGTGCATCAGATAAATAAAATTAAAAAAAATGTTCCCAGGGTGGGTGTCAATATTACCTCAACATTCACTTTGAAGCATAACTCAAGTCATATCCTTCTTCTTTTTCATCTCTAAACATCTCTCTAAATAAACCATAAGCCTGCTTTCCCCACACTTCATAATGCAATTCCTGTTTGCATTATACCTTTTATTTATCTATAAACTGACCAACATTTTTCTAAACGTTAAATCATCATATAACCTTTATGCTTTAAATTTATATAAAAAGTCTGAGACTGCCATTTCTCGGGATATTTCCTTTTCTCCTAGTTATGTTGATCTAATTTAGTATTTATAAGTTTGGGGAGTATTGGTGCTTGCTCCCTACAAAAAACAGGCCTAAAGGAGAAGAGCAATGTCGATATTTACTCTTCTCTTGCATCCTGCAGTTTTGGACATTTTTTTCAGTATGTTTGCACTCGTCAGTTCTTCTGTCAACATTTCAACAATAGGGAGATGTTTTTGTATTATGCCATAAGTCAGTAGTGAATTACGGAGCTGAGAAAGACAATATATGAAGTCAATGTGTCAATAACTGCCCTTTTTTAAAATATGACAGACTAAAACATGCCACAGCAATGTCATCTATGGGGGTGCATATGCATGTGCACATCTTAAATTTAGTATCACTCTATAAGAGTTTAACTGTAGATATGTGAACAGTGAAATGTACAAATAATTAATTTTTTCAAAATTTTCTGGAAATGAAGTTAAAGAATATCACAAGAGCTGTAGTGTCCTGCCTGACCTTTTGCATATCTTGGTTAAATGACAAATACTATCACCTGCACACAGTGTTGAGGATTCAGAAACATCCTCATCTTTTTAACAAAGAGCTGTGTTAAAAACAGGCTGTTTCTACTCTGCAGTATTTTGTGATTCAGAGACACATTAGCCACACTGAGGAAAGAGCTCATGGCCAGTTAATTTGCATGTCTCTGAATCACCATTAACTACCACAAGTGCAGATCAGTACTTTCCTGCAATGGTTACCACTGACAGCCGATGTATCACATTGACACAGACACCCCCATTAACTCACCATCACACACACACACACACACACACACACACACACACACACATACAGATACACGCGCGCACACACACACACACACACACACACACACACACACACACACACACACACACACACACACACACACCAGATACTCCATAACCATCCCAGTTTTGTCAGAACATCCTTGATGTCTTCTTTTTCCTGCCCTCGTAAACCACTGATGATTATAGTCAGTCATTAATATCAGACATTAGAGTTCCACACTTCATATCCCTCAGTAAATGCATGCTAGGGCAAAAATTGTAATTCTAGCTACTTTTTAAGAGGAATAATTATAATCTGTCCATGATAGTGTCTTTGTCCCACCATTATTTTTGCCTTTGTCTAGATTTCTTGTGCTGCAAGGTTGAGGAGTATGTTTATGTATGCCTTGTCTGTCTTCTTGTAAGTCATGAACTGTTGCAAGCCTTGAATAATGCCCAAGATACTCATTACATTATTTAAAAAAATTGCTACATTAGCTTATCAGTTAGCCTGATTGGATAATGCTGCTGTTTCCTCTGTCAAGGTTGTCAGGTTCAAAGCCTTTTCCCCCTTCTCCTTTGTACTTAACTAAAACTGAAAATAAAGTAATTATTCCATGTCCTTCTTGGAGTCTGTTGGTGGTACAGAGGACTAATATTCTCTGTGGTAAGTAGGAGGGTGCAGAGTTTGAATCCTTTAAGACACAGTATTTACAGCATCCCTTCTAACCCACATAGTCTTTCATTTATTTACATAGTAGAGAGTCGATTATCTGAACATTGATTATCCGAAATGTCAATTATCTGAACGCAGCCTTCCAATGTTTTCGGGTAGGAAAAATGAAAGTCTGAATATGTAAACATTAATATGTATTCACTTGTGAGTGTTTTTTGAGATTACAACCCACTCGTGTGTGAAAAATATTCTTTATTGTCCACTAGAATCGCTGAATGGTTGAAAAGAGTATTCCCTGCTTGCAGAAAAAATAAGATTTTAGTAGTTTTTTATCTGGTTCAATTATAAGTTTTAAGAGTTGATTATCCAAACTAATTGGGACCTACGGTAGTTCAGATAATCAAACTGTCTGAATAACACTACCTGTTCGCTAAACTCCCAGACATGTACCTCTACAGTGATTGGTAAAAACAAGATTTTGGTCATGTTCATTAACATTGGAGCCATGTTACTTTATGCAGCTAAGCAGTTTTCTGAATTGCTCATCTGCATAAATACCTTACTGCAGTTACTTCATGGAGGCAACGCATGGCTAATTAGCACATGCCTCTCCCCTGGAATGCCTCATTAGCATTTAGCTCAGCCACAGAGACAGCCTACTGCAGTGCTTCATATCTTCATATTGCAGCACTGTAATTGGGCTGTCTCTGAATCAGAAATGGTTGCTGTCAGGTGTGCATATCACTGTAACGTTTTTCAAATTGGGCCCGATGTCTGCAGATAATTGTTTTTGTGTACCTCTGAACTGTGGAATAGATGCTTACTGTATTCTTTAATTGTTTTTAGGTGCTGATGAATCTAACAATTTCATTTTGATAATGGAGCTTCAGGTCTGCTAGCCACCTTTAACAGGGTCACTCTGACTCTGTAGTTCTCTAAACAGGTTAAAAAAAGTCATAAACAAGAAATGAAATCTGAAACAATACATTTTTGAGATCTTCTGTATTCTAAGTAACCTATATTAATTTAGTTGAATGGTAAGTTTTCTAAAAAAAAAATGGGGAGCGGGTAAGAACAAAGTGCTGAATCTATACAAACAAAAGCAGGTTACTGTTCATTTACAATGAACAAAACAGGCATCTCTAATTTCGCAATCACAGTAGCATTTTAAGTGTAACACTAGTTGCACAAAAGCATATTCTGTACTTATGAAATGTTTCCATTTGTTTACTTACTCACATCTCCCAATCTGCAGTGACATGAACACCTTTACTGTTGTCTGATTACAGTTTGTGAGTTGTTCTCAGACAATAAGATAGTAGCTATATTAGTTGTTTGCTATTTACTGTTTGATTGTTAGTGGCCACATCTTATTCCCATTTTTTTTTTATTTTTTATTTTTTTGCCCTATTCTTATTTCTTTTTCTGATGCTACTACAAGGTACTCAAATCATTGCTCGTTATATTCCATAGCTTGTGTACACATTTGTTCAGATATAATTTTATGTTAAATTTAGAATGCAGCTTGTTGATTCCTGATGTAGCATTTGTTTCTTCGTTAAACCCATGTTTTACTATCTGACTGAACACCCACCAATTTAGCATTCTTTGGTCCACCCAAAAATATTTTTAGACATTAACCATGGCCCAGTTTCTTCTGTAATAGCTAATGTTACAGCTTACCATTATGACTGCTTGATGATGGGGTCCCATTCACAAACGAAATTGTATCTGAATCTTACTGAATTTAGAATAAATTAGGTATATTCACAAGTGCTCAGACTTACAGCTATAGTTATCTGTTACTTTTTCTCTGAGCAAAATTATTTTTTATTCATTTATTTTATTGACATTTGATTACCAGGAAAGTTCAACTGGGTAGGAGCCCATTTTCAGGGGACAGCCAGGGAGAAAAGCTTCAAAGTATTACAAAACTTTTTAAGAACAATAATTTTCAAATCTTCAAAAATAATACAAAAATTATTATTTATTTATTTATTGACCGGGAATGTCCACTGTGCCAGTAAACAATTTTCAGTGGAGGCTCGGGGAGAAAAGCTCCAAAGTAATACAGAAAATAGAAATTTAGAAAAAATGATTGAGTACATATGAAAGCAGAGATGACAATACAGTACAAGAAGACAATATGCAAAAGATCCATCAGAGTTAAGTTTTGGCCTTGTAAAGCAGAAAACTAAGTCACAAATATAAGACACATATAAGCTATATACGCAGAGATAAGTTACAGCAGTAGAGTACAAGAGTACAGTATTAAGTTTTGGCATTGCAATATACAAGTCAAAGTTACATTATAAAGGGAGAGTTAAGCAGCAGGATCAAAGGGGTGCTTTAGATAAAAATTGTTCAAGTGTAAAGGGCAGTAGTAATTAAACATGGCATTTGTCAATTGAAACACAGGATTAATTAGTGACTAGTGGCCCGATTGTTTTGCAGGAGTAGGAGAAGTTATTTAGGTAATATGTTTTTAATGCTGATTTAAAGGTTTTTATACATTCTATTTGAGATATATGGGAGAGTAAGGAATTCCAAAGTTTAGCTATACTATGGGAGTACAAACATTGTCCAGCTCTTTTGTTGGGTTTGGTTACTGTTAATAGCTGTTTGTCGGAAGATCTAATGGAGAGTATAGGTTTGTAGGATTGAGTGGAGTGCCGGGCAAAATTGGGGTTTAAAAAATTAGTTTGTGGGCTAGAGTTAATTGGCTATAAGAGAGATACCTGGAGAACTCAAGATAGTTCAGTTCTGCAGTTGCTTTGCAGTGGTGTGAGTGGTTGGGCCTTTCTGAGGCAAATTTAGCTATTTTATAATAGCAAGATTGGAGTTTATTGCTAAGGGATGAGTGCAGGTTAGTAAAAATGTTACTACCATATAGAAGGGAAGGGATGAGTAGGGTACTGGCCAGTTTTGTTTTGGTGTGATTGTCAAGGTAGAGTTTGTGCTGATAAAGCTTGCCTAATTTAAAGTGTGTTTTTATGGCATTGAGAATGTGTGGCTCAAAGGTGAGTTTGTCGTCTATTGTCATACCTAGTAGTTTAGCTGTTTTCACTATTCAAATTTCTGTCCTATCTTTAGGGAAAAAAATGAAATCTATATTTGGTGGTTTTGTAGAGAATAAGAGAAGTTTTGTTTTTGGGGGGTTTAACAGCAGTTGAGAATTATTTAGCCAGGCTTCTATTTAAGTGAACGCATTTTGAGTGTGAGGAGGTCAGAGAAATTGTTGGAGATTACCTAGTTCGGAAGCTTTGTGAAGATCATTGATGAAGATATTAAAGAGTAATGGCCCTAGAATGGAACCTTGTGGGACTCCTATGCCATTTTCCTGATAATCAGATTGCACATTATGTCATCTGACTGATTGTTACCTATTGTTTAGGGAAGAAGTAAACCAGTTGAGAGATCTGCGGGAGCATCCTAGTTATGATAATCGGTTTAGTAGTTTAGTATGAGATACTGT